>NC_046164.1:43473797-43773797 GCF_011064425.1 Rattus rattus | reverse complement strand
GTACTCATTGATAAGTGGCTATTAGCCCAAATGCTTGAATTACCCTAGATGCCTAAAACAAATGAAACTCAAGACGGATGATCAAAATGTGAATGCAGATTGCTCCTGAGAGACACAGCCAGAATACAGCAAATACAGAGGCGTATGCCAGCAGCAAACCACTGAACTGAGACAGGACCCCCGTTGAAGGAATCAGAGAAAGATCTGGAAGAGCTTGAAGGAGCTCGAAACCCCATATGTACAGCAATGCCAACCAACCAGAGCTTCCAGGGACTAAGCCACTACCCAAAGACTATACATGGACTGACCCTGGACTCTGACCTCATAGGTAGCAATGAATATCCTAGTAAGAGCACCAGTGGAAGGGGAAGCCCTGGGTCCTGCTAAGACTGAACCCCCAGTGAACTAGACTGTTGGGGAGAGGGCAAATGAGGGGAGGGTTGGGAGGGGAACACCCATAAGGAAGGGGAGGAGGGAGGGGATGTTTGCCTGAAACCGGGAAAGGGAATAACACCTAAAATGTATATAAGAAATACTCAAGTTAATAATAAAAAAAAAGAAAAGAAAAAAGCCAAATTAAAAAAAATCAGGAACAGATTAACCAGTTAAACCCCTATAACTCCTAAGGAAATAGAAGCAGTCATTAAAGGTCTCCCAAACAAAAAGAGCCCACGTCCAGACGGGTTTAGTGCAGAATTCTATCAGACCTTAATAGAAGACCTCATACCAATACTATCCAAACTATTCCACAAAATTGAAACGGATGGAGCACTACCAAATTCTTTCTATGAAGCCACAATTACTCTTATACCTAAACCACACAAAGACCCAACAAAGAAAGAGAACTTCAGACCAATTTCCCTTATGAATATCGACGCAAAAATACTCAATAAAATTCTGGCAAACCGAATCCAAGAGTACATCAAAACAATCATCCACCATGATCAAGTAGGCTTCATCCCAGGCATGCACGGATGGTTTAATATATGGAAGGCGATCAACGTGATCCATTATATAAACAACCTGAAAGAACAAAACCACATGATCATTTCATTAGATGCTGAGAAAGCATTTGACAAAATTCAACACCCCTTCATGATAAAAGTCCTGGAAGGAATAGGAATTCAAGGCCCATACTTTAACAAAGTAAAAGCCATATACAGCAAACCAGTTGCTAACATTAAACTAAATGGAGAGAAACTTGAAGCAATCCCACTAAAATCAGGGACTAGACAAGGCTGCCCACTCTCTCCCTACTTATTCAATATAGGTCTTGAAGTTCTAGCCAGAGAAATCAGACAACAAAAGGAATTCAAGGGGATACAGATTGGTAAAGATGAAGTCAAAATATCACTATTTGCAGATGATATGATAGTATATTTAAGTGATCCCAAAAGTTCCACCAGAGAACTACTAAAGCTGATAAACAACTTCAGCAAAGTGGCTGGGTATAAAATTAACTCAAATAAATCAGTAGCCTTCCTCTACACAAAAGAGAAACAAGCCGAGAAAGAAATTAGGGAAACGACACCCTTCATAAAAGACCCAAACAATATAAAGTACCTCGATGTGACTTTAACCAAGCAAGTAAAAGATCTGTACAATAAGAACTTCAAGACTCTGAAGAAAGAAATTGAAGAAGACCTCAGAAGATGGAAAGATCTCCCATGCTCATGGATTGGCAGGATTAATATAGTAAAAATGGCCCATTTTACCAAAAGCGATCTACAGATTCAATGCAATCCCCATCAAAATACCAGTCCAATTCTTCAAAGAGTTATACAGAAAAATTTGCAAATTCATCTGGAATAACAAAAAACCCAGGATAGCTAAAACTATTCTCAACAATAAAAGGACTTCAGGGGGAATCACTATCCCTGAACTCAAGCAGTATTACAGAGCAATAGTGATAAAAACTGCATGGTATTGGTACAGAGACAGACAGATAGACCAATGGAACAGAATTGAAGACCCAGAAATGAACCCACACACCTATGGGCACTTGATTTTTGACAATGGAGCCAAAATCTTCCAATGACTTCCTTGAAGTCATGACCATCTTTTAGGGCTTGGATTTACTGGGATGAGCCACCACAACTGGCTAAAAGTAATATAAATTAAATTTCACAGTTCGGGAAGTTAGGTTTCAGACAGGAGGATGCATACATATCCCTTACCTTGTGCTCCTTCTTCTGGTGTCCAAAATCTACTTGCTCCCTCAGTCACCCCATTGCAGACAGAAATCTCTCCTGTCCTTCATTACTAATGAAGATGCTAATGAAATCATTCATTCTCTATCCTCGCCTGCAACTAATTTACATGCAAATATATTCTAAAGGCATTATTTCATGATTCCTCCATTTTTTTTAAAAAATGGTTATTTTTTTAGCTTACATTTGAAATGTTATCCCCTTCTCAGTTTCCTCTGTGAAAACCCCCTACCTACCAACCCATTTCTGCCATTTCTTCATTGACTTCGTTATATGGGTTTTGGAGTCAGATGTCAATTATTAGAGACAGGCAGTATTTTCAGTGTCCTTATCCTTGTTCTGATTTTTCTTGGAAACAATTCATTTCTTAGAGGCAAATGCAAATGTGGTAATTATTACATAAACATTTCCCACCCTACCAATTCCATCATTGTTATTGCCGAAAGTAGAGCTGTGGTCTTTGATGTTTTGAGCTATCTCTATTTATTCAGCAAGAAACAAATCTCCAATGAAGAATAGTTTTAATAACATCCTTGCTAAACATACCAGTGCTAACATAAAGGATTCTGGCTGCTTTCCTAAATTTTTAGACATCACCTAACTCAAGTGCCCCACTAATCACAGGTGACAAATACTGCTCAAACATCTGTTTCCTAACAATATAATCTGGCTCATTTACTATCACTGGTTTCCTGATATTGTAGCTATAGGAGATGTTCAATAAATACTGAATGAAATACTCTTACCAGCTGAGAAGAGTAAATAAAACTATAGTATGTGGTTAAGATATCATAGCCCCTCATTATCTTTTAGATGGTATACATATTTGTCATAAGAAATGTGGGAATTATTCCAGATATCAATGCATTGTCACAGCACAGCCTGAGTTTACTGTGGAGTCTGGTAGAGTTTACCTCCCCTGGGAATTCTTCTTGGATTTAGTAGAAACATGATTTCAGTTTCTGCTCAGTTTGTTTTCAAAGCAAGCAGTGATTCAAATGATTAGACTCCAACCACCAGCACTGGGAATCTTTGGAAAACAATGTTTCAACTAGCTACCAATGAGTCAACCAATTGCAAGCTATTTGGCACACTGCCCATAAGAACCGCTAGTTTTAGATGTTCTCAGAAAAAGCATAGAGAATTCAATATGAGACACTATTTTTTTAAAGCACAACACAATTATATTTTAAATGAAAACCTAAATGTTTTCATGCTATTTATGTTATATCTAAGAGTCTTAATTTTGATGATCTAGTATAATTATTTTATATCTACCTAAAGAAAATACATTAATTATGTTTCACTACAAAATTGTATATCATTCAGACCCACAGCTCCCTGCTCACAAAACCCATGGGAGAGAGAGAGCTCATTGCCCAGACTGGTGGGCACTACTGAGACTGCAGGGCAGGAGAAATCTTCAGTACTACCCACCTTTGCCCACATTCCTGGACCAAGAGGAAACTGTTTAGGGCCTCTGGGAACAGGAAGATAGGGGCAGTCAAGATGCAGGAATGCTGAGGGACCCAGTCAAACAGCTCCCTGAACCCAAATCCTGTGGGAGGGAGAACTAGAACTTCAGAGGGGCAGACATGCCTGGTAAGCCAGAGGATACTACTCTCTGCCCACATTACTGACTCTAGAAGAAAATACTGGGCGCCATGTGGACCCCATGTGCACAGGTTCCCAAGAGAAGGCGGGGCAGGCCCTTCTAGTAACTGCCCACATGGAGAGCTGAAAGCCAGCTCCAAGTAACGACTTCAGGCCCCAGACCAGAGATAAGACCAACTTTTGTGCTCCAAGTGACCTGCATGGTAGACTCAGTACACATGCCCACAGGAACAACTGAAGACCAGTAGACAGGAACGACTACACACCTGAAAGCTGAACACTCTGTTCCCATAACTGGCTGAAGGAAAAGAAGAAAACAGGTCTACAGCACTCCTGACACACAGGCCTATAGGACAGTCTAGTCACTGTCAGAAATAGCAGAACAAGGTAACACTAGAGACAACGTGAGGGCAAGAGGCAAGCACAGGAACCAACACAATGAAACCATGACTACATGGCATCATCAGAGCCCAATTCTTACAAAAAAGCAAACAGTGAATATCGAAACACACCAGAAAAGCAAGATCTAGATTTAAAATCACATTTGATTGTGATGATGGAGGACTTCAATAAAGACATAAAGAACTCCCTTAGAGAAGTGCAGGAAAACATAAACAAGTAGAAGACTATAGAAAGGAATCACAAAATCCCTGAAAGAACTACAGGAAAACATAATCAAACAGGTGAAGGAATTAAAAATGGAAATAGAAGCAATAAAGAAAGCACAAAGGGAGACAACCCTGGATATAGAAAACCAAAGAAAGAGACAAGGAGCCGTAGATATAAGCATCACCAACAGAATACAAGAGATAGAAAAGAGAATCTCAGAAGCAGAAGATGCCATAGAAATCATCAACATAACTGTCAAAGATAATATAAAATGGAAAAAGCTACTGGCCCAAAACATACAGGAAATCCAGGACACAATGAGAAGATCAATCTTAAGAATAATAGGTATAGAAGAGAGTGAAGACTCCCAACTCAAAGGGCCAATAAATACCAACAAAATCATCGAAGAAAACTTCCCTAACCTAAAGGAAGAGATGCCCATAGCCATGCAAGAAGCCTACAGAACTCCAAATAGATTGGACCAGAAAAGAAACTCCACCCATCCCATAATAGTCGAAACACCAAATGCACAAAACAAAGAAAAAATATTAATAGCAGTAAGGGAAGAGGCCAAGTAACATATAAAGGCAGACCTATCAGAATTACATCAGACTTTTCACCAGAGACTGTGAAATGCAGATCATGGACAGATGTCATACAGACCCTAAGAGGACACAAATGCCAGCACAGGTTACTGGATCCAGCAAAACTCTCATTTAACATAGATGGAGAAACCAACATTTTAAATAATAAAACCAAATTCACAGAATATCTTTCTACAAATCCAGCCCTACAAAGGATAATAGATAGTAAAACCCAACACAAGGGGGGAAGCTACACCCTAGAAAAAGCAAGAAACTAATCATTTTGCAACAAAACACAGAGAAGACAAGCACATAAACATAATCTCACATACAAACAGGAATATAACAAGAAGCAACTATCACTATTCCTTAATATCTCTAAACATCAATGGACTCAACAACCCAATAAAAAGACATAGATTAACAAACTGAATATGCAATGAGGACCCAACATTTTGGTGCCTAAAGAAAACACAGCTCAGAGACAAAGACAGACCCTACTTCAGAGTAAAAGGCTAAAAACAACTTTCCAAGCAAATATTTTGAAGAAGCAAGCTGGAGTAGCCATTCTAATATAGAATAAAATCGATTTTCAACCAGAAGTCATCAAAAAGGTTAAGGAAGGACACTTTATAATCATTAAAGGAAAAATCCACCAAGAAGAACTCTCAATCCTAAATAGCAATGCTTCGAATAAAAGAGCACCGACATACATAAAAGAAACCTTACTAAAGCTCAAAGCACACACTGCAATGCACACAACAATAGTAGGAGACTTCAACACCGCTCTCACATCAGTGGACAGATGTGAGATATTAAACAGAAATTAAACAGAAACATAGACAGACTAAGAGAAGTCATGAATCAAATGGACTTAAAAGGTATTTATAGACCATTCTATCCTAAAGCGAAAGAATATACCTTCTTCTCACCACCTCATGGTACTTTCTCCAAATTTGACCATATAATTGGTCACAAAACAGGCCTCAACAGTTACAGAAAGATAGAAATAATTCCATGCATCCTATCAGATCACCATGGACTAAAGCTGATCTTCAATAAAAATAAGGAAAGAACTCCACATATACATAGAAGTTGAACATACTCTACTCAATGATAACCTGGTCAAGGAAGAAATAAAGAAAGAAATTAAAGACTTCTCAGAATAGATAAACCCTTAGGCAGATTAACCAGAGGACACAGAGAGTGTGTCCAAATTAACAAAATCAGAAATGAAATGGGACACAAAACAACAGAATCAGAGGAAATTCAAAAAATCATCAGATCCTACTACAAAAGCCTATATTCAACAAAACTTGAAAATCTGGATAAAATGGACAACTTCCTAGACAGAAACAAGGTACCAAAATTAAATCAGGAACAGATAAACCATTTAAACAACCCCATAACTTCTAAAGACATAGAAGCAGTCATTAAAATCTCCTAACCAAAAGAGGGCAAGTCCAGATGGGTTCAGTGAAGAATTCAGTCAGACCTTCATAGAAGACATCATAACAATACAATCCACAAAATTGAAACAGATGGAGCACTACGAAATTCCTTCTATCAAACCACAATTACTCTTATATTTAAACAACACAAAGACCCAACAAAGAAAGAAAACTTCAGACAACTTTTCCTTTTGAATATCAACGCAAAAATACTCAATAAAATTCTTGTAAACCGAATCCAAGAGCACATCGAAACAATCATCCATCGTGACCAAGTAGGTTTCATTCCAGTGATGCAGGGATGATTTAATATACAGAAACCCATCAATGTAATCCACTATATAAACAAATTCATCTGAATAACAAAAAACACAGGATAGCTAAAATATCCACAACAATGAAAGGACTTACCTTGGAATCACTATACATGAACTCAAGCAGTATTACAGAGCAATAGTAATAAAAATTGTATGGTATTGACAGGCAGATAGACCAGTGGAATAAAATGGAAGACCCAGAAATGAACCCACACACCTATGGTCACTTGACATATGGTCCTATGACAAAGGAACCAAAACCATCCATGGAAAAAAGATAGCATTTTCAGCAAATGGTGCTGGTTCAACTGGAGGTCAGCATGTAGAATGCAGATCAATCCATGCTTATCACCCTGTACAAAGCTTAAGTCCAAGTGGATCAAGGACCTCCACATCAAACCAGATACACTCAAACTAATAGAAGAGAAAGTATGGAAGAATCTCGAACACATGGGCACTGGAGAAAATTTCCTTACCAAAACACCAATGGCTTATGCTCTAAGAACAAGAATCAACAAATGGGATCTCATAAAACTGCAAAGTTTTTGTAAGGCAAAGGACACTGTGGCTAGGACAAAACAGCAACCTACAGATTGGGAAAATATCTTTAACAATTCTACAACTGATAGAGGGCTTATATCCAAAATATACAAAAAACTCACGAAGTTAGACTGCAGGGATACAAATAACCCTATTAAAAATGGGGTTCAGATTCAAACAAAGAATTCACAGCTGAGGAATACCGAATGGCCAAGAAATACCTAAAGAAATGTTCAACGTCTTTAGTCATAAAGGAAATGCAAATCAAAACAACCCTGAGATTCCACCTCATACCAGTCAGAATGGCTAAGATCAAAAACTCAGGTGACAGCAGATGCTGTCGAGGATGTGGAGAAAGAAGAACATTCCTCCATTGTTGGTGGGATTGCAGACTGGTACAACCATTCTGGAAATCAGTCTAGAGCTTCCTCAGAAATTTGGACATTGAACTACCTGAGGACCCAGCTATACCTCTCTTGGGCATATACCCAAAAGATGCCCCAACATATAACAAAGACACATGCTCCACTATGTTCATGGCAGCCTTATTCTTAATAGCCAGAAGCTGGAAAAAACCCACATGCCCTTCAACAGAGGAATGCATACAGAAATGTGGTACATCTACACAGTGGAGTATTACTCAGCTATCAAAAACAATGACTTTATTAAATTCATAGGCAAATGGGTAGAATTGGAAATTATCATCTTGTGTGAGGTAACCCAATCACAGAAAAACAAACATGGTTTGCACTCATTGATAAGTGGATATTAGTCCAAATGCTCGAATTATCCTAAATGCACAGATCACATGAAACTCAATAAGCATGACCAAAATGCAAATGCTTCACTCCTTCTTAAAAGGGGAACAAGAATATTCTTGGGAAGGAATAGGGAGACAAAATTTAGAATAGAGACTATAGGAACCCCCATTCAAAGCCTGCTTCACATGTGGCCCATACATATACAGCCAACAAACTAGATAAGATGGATGAAGCAAAGAAGTGCAGGCTTACAGGAACCGGATGTAGATCTCTCCTGAGTGACACAGCTAGAATAAGGAAAATTCATCGGCGAATGAAAGCAGCAAACCACTGAACTGAGAACAGGACCTCTGTTGAAGGATTCAGAGAAAGGACTGTAAGAGCTTGAAGGGAGTTGAGACCTCATATGAACGACAATATCAACCAATCATAGTTTCTAGGGACTAAGCCACTATCCAAAGACTATACCTGGACTGACCCTGGACTCCAACTGTATAGGTGTTAATGAATAGCCTAGTAAGGGCACCGGTAGAATTGAAGCCCTTGATCCTGCCAAGAGTGAACCCCCAGTGAACAGGAATGTTGGGAGAGGGCGGTAAAAGGGGGAGAATGGGGAGAGGAACACCCATATAGAAGGGAAGGTGTAAGGGTTAGGGGGATGTTGGCCTGGAAACCAGGAAAGGGAATAAAAATTGAAATGTAAATAAGAAATATCCAATTTAATAAAGATGGAGAAAAAAAGAAAAAAATTATATATCCTTCTAATGACCATGAACAATATCATTTCTTTTCAAAATCTTTGCATCGTATATATGAAATCTTTACCCACATTCATATAAATATGAAATTCTTTCAGGGAATGAACAGCAATTCTTTTGCAATGAACTATACTAATAATTCTCCTCTCAGTTGACTAACTGCTTTCCAATTTTATTCAGAAAATAGAAATAAAATTAAGAGAAATTTGAAATTTTTCTGTGAGGTCACTTAGCAACTTATATATACTTATTCTCTTCTCCAAATCTCAGTAACCTCCAAGGCAATGGCTAATACGTGTGCTTCTTCTAAATTATCTTGACTCAGAACCTTTGTTTCCTTTTGGTTGTCATCAAGGTATATCTGTTGCATTTGTTCTCTCAACACCTCCTTGCCTCTTTTACTCCGCCATATTTCCTTTTAAGGTACCAACTGCCTGTCTAGGCCAACTTACAAAATCAACGGGAATAATGACACCACAGGGATTTGGTAATGTTACCAAAGTGATTCCATAATCTCCCTTCCTCTGGGAAGTGCATAATCTTGGGAGCAATCTTTGTGTTTCATCTGCCACATAGTAAAATCATATCTGTTCTATTCTATGTTCCCCTTTGTAATTAGCACATCTGTTCTTTAACATCTTGTCAACTTAAAAATCTAAGTCAGTACTAATCTCAGCAAAAAAAAAATTGAATGACACAAAGAAAAATAGTTACAATTAAATGATAGTTTAACTGTGAAATAGACCTTTTTATTTAATGCTTAAATTTTAAATGATTAATCCACGGGGTCTCTTTCAAAGAACATTACTGTCTGTAACATTACAGTAGTGACACTACTTTGCTTGAGGTGAATGGTTTTAATTTGTCTTTTAAGTGATTAAAATAAGTTTTAAATATAAATGATTGATTTTGATAATAATCAAGTGAACTGCTCTAGCTACAGCCTTTACGGCTGTAGATTTTGTGTTTTAGTTTATAACAGTGTTTTTTAAAGGGATATTAAAATTATACATCTTCCGGGATATTTATTTTGTGTTTTAGATAAACAAAACTACCTTAAAAGTTTATAACAAAGGCCAATTTATATTTTTCATCATATGATTATCCATGCTCCAAAAATATATTATGTGTGTGTTCATAAGCTGGCATTATGGATATATGCCTATGAGTACAGAGGACCAGAAACTTATCACTATAAGCTGAAGCACCATTTCATCATCCAAGCCAATTCTACTTCAATGGTATTAATAAGATGCTAAAAAGCAGGGAATCAATGGGCTCTTTCCAATGACCATTTCAGATGAATAAAAAAACGAGATGCATATAGACCTAAACTTCCAGGACTAACAAAGAAAGTTAACTACTAAGTTGCTAATGACGTAAAATTAGTTGATAAGCATAAAGTGAATATGATTATATTTTTAATGCTTTTTAAACATTGTTTGTTTTGGTCACATTCTCTGTAATTTATTTTGTTATTGAGCAAAATCTTCACTGGCTTAAATTTCTTCTTACTATAACTGAAGTTTTATTGTTTAAAATCCTGTATTAATAAGTACACTTTTTTGCTTTTAAAATACAAAGTATGGAGCTGATTATGGTTAAGGCATCTCTACAATCCCAACTATATGGAGAAAAGGGGATGATATTTGACCATGTAATGACAATTTGAAATACATAAATTCAAGTAAAATTTGGACTAGTTAATGAATTGCTATTTTAATTATCTAAACACACACACAACTTTTAAAGACAAATTCTAATTTATTTTATCTTAGATAACTGTACTATAATCACTAAACAAAAATTCATAATGAAAGTAGACAAAAATAATTTTAAATACGTATATTATTACTTTGTGTATAGTGATTCCATATTAATTAAACTAATCTCATGAACTCGTTAAAGATCTTCCAAACAGAAAACATCAAATACGAAAGCAGAAAATATAGTAAAAATTATAATTTGATAATCTCATGATTTAACAGGTTTATGATCCTCAACACATATTAGTCTTTAAATTAACTCCAAAATTTTGTTCATAAAATACTTGTCAGGTAGTACTATGTCCAGTCTTCTGAGGAACCACAAGAATGATTTTCAAAGTGCTTGTATCAGCTTGCCATCCCTCCAAAAATGGAGGTGTGTTCCTATTTCTCTACATCCTCACCAGAATCTACTGTCATTCTGACAGGTGTGAGGTGGAATCTTTGAGTTGTTTTGATTTGCATTTCCCAGATGACTAAGGATGTGGAACATTTCGTTAGATGCTTCTCAACCATTCAATATTTCTCAGCTGAGAATTCTTTGTTTACCTATGCAGTACATTTTTTAATAGGGCTACTTGATTCTCTGGAGTCTAACTTTTTGAGTTATTTGTATATATTAGATATTAGCCCTCTATCAATTGTAGAATTGGTAGAGACCTTTCAATATTATATGATTGAAAATATTACCCAAACTGGTAACATGCAAGTAAAAAGAAATTACCTTAATATTATTTTATTTTGATAAATTGGAATCAATACCAGTTATTAAGCTACAGGGGAGTGATTTAATTTACACGAGATTATAATACTGGCATCAAATTGTAATGTTGATATTTTAAGAATGAATATACCGAGCGTGTACAGGTATATGTAAATTTATAGCAATTTATCTAACAATAGACAATTGTAGCAGTTTTTCATGAGTAGGACTATTACATATCAGATGACAAGTCAAATGGTGCTTGAAGATTACATCATTCCTCATTATGTCAAAAACAAAGCATGTGACATATATACAATGTGTAAAATACCACTAGAAGACCAGATATTTCTAACTCAACATCTTACAATTTACTATTAGTTGTTGAAAGAACATATTTGTTAATATTTTCAAATGGTGATGTGTGTTTTCAATTACAAAGATCCTAGGAGAGATTGTTGAATAAACCTGTCATGTTCTGGGAACATAGGTCTGACATAGACAGCAATGAACTAACTACCTTCTAAACAGAAATTGCTTCTCAGGGTAAAATGGTAATAACATTTTTCTAGATAAATAACTTCCACTTTCCAGTCTATCGATAAATTTTGCTTTTATGTCATATACTTTTAGAGATAGAGTTTTAAAATTTCAATGTATATTCCTATAAAAGTCTAAGAATTAGACAATCCAAAAATTAGGATCTAAGCAATGACCAATCCAAAGCTCACTTTTTTTCAAAATATTATCAGAATAAGCATGATGTATATATAAATTTTAATGTAAATTTTCTTGTTACACGTATAAGGTACTGTTTATACAGTTTTTACTTTTTCTAGTCTAGATTCCAAATAATTTACACTAATATATTTCATACAATCTTCAAGATCATTGTTTTACAAAGGAAGTTTTATTATTTAGACAGGCTAAATAATTCACATAATAAAAGCAACAAACACTATGTTTGAATTTATACATAGATACATTGCTCAATTTAGTTGACAAGATACATGATATGATCCAGCTATATCCCTCCTGAATATATACCCAAGTTGCCTTATATACTGCTACAGAGATAGATGCTTAGTGATATTAATAACTATTCTATTACAAGAGGTAGAAAAAGTAACTGGTCTAAACACTCACCAGCTAATGAATAGAAAATAAAAACCTGCTGAAATTCCACAATAAAGCTTTATTCAGATGTAAAGAAGATTTTCTTGAAAGCAAGAAAATTTCAGACAAATGGTTAGAAGTTTAAAACATTACACTTAGTGAGGTAACGCAGTCCCAGAAAGCTAAGCATCACATGGTGTCGAAACTATGAGAATTTTAGCGTTGAGAGTTTAGTTTTGTGTCCAATTTGTTGTACCTGTAGTATAGAGGGAATTGAAAAGCAGCCATTGGTGGGAGGTAGGGGAAAAGACTCAAGAGATAGGAGATTGTTTTGAATAGGAGTGTTCCCCATAGGCTCATATATACAAACACTTAGTCACCAGCAAATAGCACTATTTGAGAAGATCAAACACATTGGCAGATGTGTCCTGGTAAAGAAAGTGTGTCACTGGGAGTGGGTTTTGAAGTTGCAAAGGCCCATGCCAAGTCTATACTCTCACTCTTAGCCTATAGATCAGGATGCAGTTTTCAACCACTGCTCCAGTAACATGTATGCTACCATGATGATAATGGATTAAACCTCTGAAACTGGAAGCAAGACCCAAATCAAATATCTTCTTTTATGAAAGTTGTTTTGGATATGGTGCCTCTTCACAGTTACACAATGGTGACTGAGACAGGGATAATCTGATAAAGTTTAGGTAAAGCAGAATAATGAAGAAGGAAATTTAATTAAGAAGGTTTATAAGAGGAGACTGACGAAGCCTGAGTCAGGGACAACCAATGCTAAGGTTGTCACTGTTAATGCCAAATTATATATTCATATGTGATTGTGTATATGGGAGGTATATGTATGTATGCCTATGCTTGTGTATGTGTATATGAATGAGTATATATAATAGCTACCCTACACAGGAGATAATACTTCCTCCAAACTCCATAGGTTATCAAATACTGACAAGGGTATTTGAATCCTGAAAAGTGGCAAACAGAGGTTGAGTTTGCTAGTGTTACCTGTTGAGAGCAATGCCCTTGAAGCCCTCCATTGTTGATGTTATTATGGTTAGAATTAAGTATGACTGGGTTCATGGAAAACCCCCAGCCAGCTGGAGAAGACAAATACAACTCTGGTGGTCAAAATGAATAATAATATGATACGTCAAGATACCCGATGTGATGACCTGTAACATTTCTGAAAAACCAACATCCTGCTGACTAATAGATATGACAAACCTGTGACCTTTTTAACATATTGACAACATCAGCCGTTTCCCTGACCACATGAATACTGTGTCCTTGGCCTGCGTAAAAGTTTCACACTTCCCCCCTCCCTCTGTTACCCATGTTATGGTATAAATTCAGCCTTGGGAAAAAATTAAATTGTTTCCTTGATCAGACTCTTGTCTTGGTATCCTTCTTCATGTCTCTTGTCCCCCATTCTCTTCAAGATACCCTCAGACACCTTCACTTACAAATGGTGCCCAGCGTATGGCTGTTTGGAGGTCTCCTGGAGGAGAATGTCATCCCCCGTGAATAGACAGGCCTGTCTTCCTTGTTTGTCAGAGCTTTTGGTCCCCCCTCAGAGCCTTTGCTCCACCACTTCTGGCAACCATGGACTGCCCGACCTTGGTTCAGAGGCTTGGTGTGTGTTTCTCCCCAGATGACGCAGATCTCAGTAGTGAGTAATGGGACAAGAATTCTACAGTCACCTTTTGTGACAGGACTCAAGGAGTCACTCAGGAAGTGAAGAATAGGGTTAAGAAAACAATTTTAAAGAAATTCTTATATTTTGTAGGAAATATTGGTCCATAGTTCCCCCAGGAGAGAACAATTGATACAAAAGATAGTGCAGAGTTAGTGATTGTTTAATGGATCGGCTAACCCAGTTGCTGAAGTCTGCCCTCTGTAATGAATAAAAGTTGTGTGCTTTTTGGGTTTGAGGTTGCCTCTCCCTACATGGATAAGCAACCCCATGTACGTGGATTAAATTCCTTATACCCTCATGCTATTGCAGTGGTCACTTTGTCAGTCTGTGCTCTGTGGGAGGCGCTCCTGAGGTAAGGCCACTATGGGGTCTTACAACATTTTGGTGCATTGGCCGGCCTGGAACTGTGTTCCCCACAGACCACAATTGGGGAGGAGATCGGAGGTAAGCTCAAGCAAATCTGTGTTTTACATTCTGTGTTACGTTCTGTTTTGTCTCTGTGTCATGTTGTCTCGCCTTTGTTTCATGTTGTCTTGTGTTGTCTGTGTCTGCTGTCTCAAGGGTTCGAGTCCCTTCAGAGGGGGGTTCAAGTCACCTCAGTGGTCATTGTTGGTCCTGTGAGGGGCTTACAGCTGTGACAGGCAGACATGCTAGTTGTCACAGGCCACAGGCCCTAAAGGAAGCTCTAGGAGGAGAAAGGAATCTAGAGGACACTCTAGAATCCCGTTGGGAGGTGGGATCAGATGGTCTGCCTCATGCCAGAAGCAGTTAAGGTTAAACTGCAGTTCAGGCCAGGTACTGAAGGTATCAGGCATCTATGGAAATTGGTTATAGAATACCTTGTCTTGGTTTTGTTTGTCTAGTTTGTTTTCTGTGGTATTGTAGTGCCTTTTTGGCTTTTGTTTTGTTTTTGGACTTGAACTGATGACTGTGTTTGAAATCATGGACTGGCGACTATGATTGAAATCATGGAACTGTTTGTTTTGTTTGTCAAAGAATTTTACTTGCTCCTCTTGGTGCTTAACTTGAGAATGATTTGCTTGAGAGAAATTGTTTTCTGCCACCGAGTTTTGTCTTTCTCTCTTGGGCCTCCTCCCCAAGGGAAGATGCCCCTCCCTTTGCTCCTCTTGCCCAGTCTAGCAGCTGTTAACAGTTTATCACACATGTATATGAAGGACTCCAGGTTAGCGAGTGATCATGTCTGAAGTAGGCATAAACAAGAACCTGAAAGCTTTGCCTTGGATCCTGAAGAAAGGTTCTCCCTGTTGTTTAGACAGTCACAGCTTCTGAAGATGAGCCTTTTGGCCCTGAAAAAAATTCCAGTTGCTGCCTTCAGTGGCCAGACCTTCAACACTTGCTCACAAAAGGAGAGCGTTCATTAAGAGAAGTTCTTTCAGGGAGCCTGCCTTATATTGTAGCCCTATTCCAGGAGAGGAGTCAGTCTCCAACATTAAGTAACCTTCCCCATTAGTCATCATTGACATACAGGGTGCCTCTGATCCTATCCCTGCAATAGTCAGTTCCTGCCCCTATGGTCAATATGCCCCAAGTTGGGGGGCAGGGAAGCCCCTAATGTAGTTTCAGAAAGAGTGTGCAGAAGACTGTGAGGAACTTTGTTTTGCCAGACAGAACAGGCTTTACTCTAGGATGATAAGAGGAGAAAATCTTGGCACCGGCTCTTCAGCTTACTCCAACTGGAGGCTGTGGACAAGGTTAGGATTAATGTTTTCTTTTCCATGGGCCTTTAACCCAGTGAGACAGTTTGGTAAAAGGCTGCTTCTGGGGTCCTGAAAGTCCCTGGTGAACCAGTTACAATTCTTATGTCAGCCACTTGACATCTAGATGCTTGTTAGTAAGTGTTACAGGTCTTCTTTACCACCGAGGAAAGACAGAATGCTACTAGAGTCCAGAAAGAATGTTCCAGACATGGATGAATGACCCTTACTCCTGATTGTTGACTTCAATACTCCTGAATGTAAGGAGTGCTCCAGGTCTACCGCCAGGCTCCAAAGGTGAGTCTCCAAAGGGCTAGAAAATGCCCCACCAATCTGACTAAGATAAAGAAAAGATATAAAGAGAAAGTTACAGAAACTTGAGGGGTTAAGATAAGTTGCTGAGAGAGTTAGTGTAAGTTTCAGAGAAAGTAAGGTTGAAGTGTGGTTCAGGGTGTGTGCAAATAAGGGGACAAAATCTAGTCGCTGTAGGGGAAGATGCAGAAGATATCATAACAGAGAGACTGAGGAAGAGAAAGAAGAAAGAAGGCAAAAAGTGCAGGAAGCTGGGGAAGAAAAGAGACAAAAAGAAGAGGAAGCTAGAGAGCTAAAGAGAGATAAAAGGCAAGAGAGGAAGATATACTGACCACAGTAGTTAGGGAACCTAGGAAGACAGTACCTGGCAACAGAAGAGAATTCCTGGCTAAAGATCAGTGTGCCTAATGCAAAGAAAAAGGACACTGGGTCAGGGACTGCCCCAGGAAGTACAAGAGGGCCCTCTCCCGTTGCCCCAAAGACAAGCCTCTCGGTCCTAGAGTGCTGACTATGTGCAAAGATAGAAGGGAAGCCCGCTCAGCTGTTTTGTGAATACCGGGCCCAACACTCTGTGCTCCTATGCCCAAATGGGCTAGTGTCCAAGCAAAAGACCTTGAGTACAGGGGACTACTGGCAACAAAGGATACTCATGGACTACCTGAAGAATGGATGACCTTGGCGTGGGCCAGTTATCCCACTTGTTCCTTGTGATCTCAGACTGCCTCTATGAGTCTGAACCCTGCAACTGCTCCTGGACCCCGACCTAGATCCCCCTCATGACTGTCAGCAGGTGCTCACTAAAGCACAGGGGTGGCATAAAGATTTGACTGACCAGTCACCAGAGGGAGTAGATTCCATCTGGTTCATAGATGGGAGCAGCTTCTAAAGAAGGAAAAAGATGGGCTGGGGCAGCAGTGATAGATGGAAGCAGAGTCATCTGGGCTCAGGCCCCACCAGAAGGCAACTCTACTCAAAGGGTAGAGCTCACTCCCCTCACCAAAGCCTTTGAGCTGGTGAAAAAAAAAGAGTAAAAGAGATTTAAAACCTATAAGGAGAGCAGGTATGCCTTTGCTACAGCCCACCAGCAGAGGGGCCTACTGATATCTCAGGACAAAGAGATTAAAAACAGAAAAGAGAGTCTGGCTCTGCTAAGGGCCTTCCATGACCCAGCCAGGTTGTGGAAGTGTCTCTGGTACACCTCAACGAGAAAGAAGATCCTGCTACAAAAACAGGCAGAGGCATGATAATAAAAAAATGCATTAATGGACTCACTTAGGGGTAAGCAAACTCATCCAGACGTTTACAAAAACTAAATATTATGTCACAGGTCAAAAGTATCTCGTAGAACAGAGTGCACTGATGTATACCATGCCAAAGGGTAACTGTTTTCAGGAAAGTAGACTCTGGCAGGAGGCTCCATGGGGAATGGCCTGGATCCTACTGGGAAGTGGACATTACAGAGATCAAACCAGGAAAAGATGGTTACAATGTCTCCTGGTGTTTATAGATACCTTTTCAGGAATAGGTAGAAGCTTTCCCCACCAAGCAAGAGATGGCCTCAGTAGTCATCAAGAAGATACTGGAGGGGTTGGGGATTTAGCTCAGTGGTAGAGCGCTTGCCTAGCAAGCGCAAGGCCCTGGGTTCAGTCCCCAGCTCCGAAAAAAAAAAAAAAAAAAAAGAAGATACTGGAAGAAATCTTCCCCCTGTTTGGAGTGCCCAAGGTAATCGGGTCAGACAACGGCCCTGCTTTCCTTGTCAAGGTAAGCCAGGGTGTGGCCAGATATTTAGAGGTCAATTAGAAATTATATTACATCTATAGACCTCAAAGTTCAGGACAGGTAGAGAGAATAAATAAAATCCTAAAAGAGACCCTGACCAAATTGACCGTGGAGACTGGCGCAGACTGGGTGGCATTCCTTCCCTCTTGCTCTCTTCAGAGCAAGAAATGCCCCTTCCAGATTCACCCATGCCCCCGAAAAGACTACAGAGTTCAGGGCAGGTGAAAAAGTTAAATAGAACTCTAAAAGAGACCTTGACAAAATTGGCCTTAGAGACTGGCGGGGGAGACTGGACCATCCTCCTTCCTTCCTGACCCTTTTGGCCTCTCTTGAGAGGCAGAGCCACCGAGCTGACACTGAAGGGAGGTACTCCTTAAAGGAGAATCTAATTCCAGAGAGACAGCTGTAACAGACTCTGGCTGCCCCTCTGCTTGCCTTTCTGTTTCATAGGCACAAAGCTTGCACTTATTTTTGCAATGGCCTTTTCATCCCAAGAAAGCTTCCTCAATTAGCTGTGTGACTGAATGCTACTTGTCACCTAATCTGGTTGTTCCACCAGCTCTCAAAGGGCCACCCCCTAGCTTTCTTAAGAATTTTATCACCTAATACACTATGTTGTTTTGACTTATAATATCTCCCATCCTGCTAATATGCATGTCCCAGATTCCCATTGTGAAGGTTCTAATTCTAAAACAAGGGGATGGTGTGTCCCTTAAATATTAAATTTACCTCTGTGGGTTGAAACACGTGGATATACTTGGGGTCTTAGAATGTTACAATCAGGTTCTGATACAGGGATTATATTTACCATAAAATTGTTAAAAGAATCTGGACATTCCTACACCCCTACTTCCGGGCACTCACCCTAAGTTGGAGCCCATAAAGTGCATGGCACACGTGACTTCATCTACAGCCTACACTCCACTGAGAGGAGCTGCTTACTCAAAGAACTGCACCGCTTTGAGTCCATTGCCATCGCACAAGAAGAACTGGAAGCTCTACCATTCACTCCAGGACAGCTGAGATATGTATTCTTCCACAATGTGAATCCTTTCGTAGGATTTGACTATTTGGATAACGCAATTATGATTGTTAAATGAAACCAAGTTGAATTGTCTATTGGAATTATATTGAGAATATCAACAATGTCAGTCAACATGTTATCTTTTCCTTCTATGTATCAACATATTATTTAACTTTCAGTTATTGATACTGTACTGTACTGAGTTGGGGTTTGCTTATTTCCTATATAACATGCACAGGATATCTATGTATGTCTTTTTTTTTCCTGATGGTTATATCTCAATGCTGAGGTTTCTCCAAATTATTTAAGATGTTTAATATCAGGTAAAATTGTAATTCCCTGCCTGGTGGCATCCCTTCTGTGATATTTCATGGTAAACATTTATAATCATATAAATTCATTCAGTTTTTATGCTTCCAAATCTATCCAAAATAGAACAGTGTTTTAAGTATATCTGAATATTTTAATTTTGAACCTGTCTTTAAGAGTCAGAGTTTAATCAGAAAGAACAATTGTCTGGCCCCCCTTTTACGTAAGCTGAATATGCTAACAAGTGTACTTATTTCTGATTGGCTTTTTACCTTTAATTTCCCAATTTTGAGTAATCACAGTGAATTCTGGTTTGTGAGAGAAAGGCAGTGCTTGGATACTTCCTGTGTCTTAGAATATGGGTAGAGAAAGCATGAAACAGGTCAGAGAAGGCTTGGAAAAGAGAAAATGAGAAAGAGAAAAAGCTGAGAGCTGATTATCAAAATTGGTTCTCCACCCTGCTTCCATCTCTGTTGGGCTCCCTAGTGGCCTTCTTTTGCTTATATCTTTTTGCCCTTTGACATTTAATCATTTAACCAGTTTTGTTAAACAACAGGTTGATAATATAGAAGCAAAACCTATTCAGGTATATTATCATAGGCTAGCTATGGAGGATGCTTTGATGATGGCCAAGCTGACCTATACATCTCCTCCCAGCCCAGGCAAGAACATTTTTGTCCTTCAGCCAAATAAGGCCATTCTTTTCTGCCTGTTGTCCTGATGTCTTTGCTGAAACTCAACAGTTCGTCACCTCTGCGTGCTGAGCTGGACAGTCAATGACAGGTGAAAGAGTGATATATTCACAAATAAAGGGCCTAAGACAGGAGGGCTGCCATTAGCTGCTGCCTTATCCCATGATGGACCCTGGCCACAAGATTCTCTTGGCCATGTGACAAATATCACTACAACCTAAGATAGGCACAGTTCCCGAAGGGCTCATTCCAGGAGAGCATGGCCATTTGGTCACCTTTTCATTTGACTATAAGGAAGGGGGAGATGTTGGGAGCGATGCACTTGAAGCCCTCCATTGTTGATATTATTATTATGGTTAGAATTAAGTATGACTGGGTTCATGGAAAACCCCCAGCCAGCTGCAGAAGACTAATACAAATCTGGTGGTCAAAATGAATAATAACATGATACGTCCAGGTACCCAATGCGATGACCTGTAACCTTTCTGAAAAACCAACATCCTGCTGACTAATAGATATGACAAACCTGTGACATTTTAACATATTGTCAACATCAGCCGATTCCCTGACCACATGAATACTGTGTCCTTGGCCTGCGTAAATGTTTCACACTTCCCCCCTCCCTCTGTTACCCATGTTATGATATAAATTCAGCCTTGGGAAAAAATTAAATTGTCGCCTTGATCAGACTCTTGTCTTGGCATCCTTCTTCATGCCTCTTGTCCCCCATTCTCTTCCAGGTACCCTCAGACACCTTCACTTACAGTTACCACACAAATAGGAGTGTTCAAATGCTGATGACAAGGGGTCCATCTTCAATGGCGGCGTCCATATCTCGCAATCCTTGTCAATGTAACATTATCATCAGTTGAAATTTCTCAAATGTATCTTCCAGTTAGGTTTTTTCAAACACATCCCAATCACTTTTACATTGATTTCAATGAGGCAATTAATTGGTGGAAGCTTGACATCCACAGTCAAAGTGGTGTGGATTAGGTTTTAACTAAAGGTGAGGACAACATTTTGATAGGCTCAGAAAATCAAAGCCAACTCTGGTGCAACTGTCAGGGACACACACCATAAATATGTGCAGCGAATAGTTAGTTACAAGTTGTTGAGAACTTAGGGCTCAAAAACTGCTGGCTCTCATACTCTACACAGACAGAATGGTTGTAGACACTTTTATCCATGCTTCAATATGCAAGCTACCACAGTTCAGTACACAGACACACTGTCACTATAATAAAAGCCTCTTAGGACTCTGTTTAAAAAGTGCAATCTGAAGCAGAAAGTGACCCCACAGGAAAACCAACATAGTCAAGTAAACTGGGTATGTGGATGCTCCCAGAGACCTGACAATCAAAGAATGAGCACAGACTGGACAAAGGACCCCTGCACATATGTAGCAGATTTAAAGCTTGGTAGTTATGCTGGTCCCCCAACATCTGCAGCAAGGACTATCCTTGAATATGTTTTCTGCATGCCTGTGGATCATTTTCCTTAACTGTGTCACCTTGTCTGGCCTCAGTGGGAGAAGATGTGGTACCTAGTCCTGAAGTGATTTGATGCTGGGGCAGTGATTTCATTGTACTCAGAATAGAATTCCTCCTTCTCAGAGGAACAGGGGAGGAAAAAATTGAAAGAATATCTGCATTAGGAGCTTCTGGGAGAAGAAGGGGAGTGATATTAGGGCATAAAGAGAATAAATAAATAACTACATAAATACATACATAAATAGAAAATGGGCCTCATTATTGCTTTATTGTTAACTGCAAATGTTTCAATTCTGTGTGCATTATATCTTATATATTCAGCTTTGTGACATTTGACAATTATAATTACAATCTATTATTTAACATTGAGTTTTAGTGTCCTTTGATACTAAATTGTATAATACTAATTGTATGGTACTAATTGTATAAACAATGATAAGACCATTAAGGTATTAAAACTAATTTTAAGGGGGTATAAAATGGCATTCTGATATGTAAAATAAGTGGTGAAATAAGTCTGGCAACTGATTAGGAAATAGCAGTATACATGGCAAATAAGCATTATACTCTGCCTCATCTCTTCTACAGGAAAATGTCTATATGTTTATAAAAATATAGTATGTATTTATGTGAGTATTATGCTTTATCTCTTAAGTTTATCTCTAACTGTCATATAGCCTTACAGAGTCAGAAGAAACACTATACATTATTCTGTAGTTACTGAAAAGATAGAGTAAGAATTAGTCAAGTTTAACTCTTCAAAAGTTTTATTGATAATGAAATGATAAAAGTACAACAAAACAAACAAACAAACAACAACAACAACAACAACAAATTTCACTTCCTTAAAGGCAGGATACTCAGGCCTAAACTATTCCACATGAAGAATGTGGAGAAAGCTTGTGTGGTTTGTAAGAGCCTTCTCACCATAGATGGGAGGCTTTGTGACTAAATGGCTTTAAAATTCAGTCCTCATGACTGCAACTTGATGCAGACATAGTCTGTTTCTGTAATTTCTGCCACTTCTTATGTGCTTCTAACTTCTTTGCTTTCTTTTGAACTCATTTTTTTCATTTTATCACAATATATTCTTTTTTTTTTAATATTTATTAACTTGAGTATTTTTTATTTACATTTCGATTGTTATTCCCTTTCCCAGTTTCCGGACCAACATCCCCCTAACCGGTAACCCTCCCCTTCTATATGGGTATTCTCCTCCCCATCTTTCCCCCATTACCGCCCTTCCCCTAACAATTAAAACATTTTTTATTCACTGTTTTTTCCTGTAAGAGGGCTAAGATGCTCACAGACTGTCGGTTAAAGTTAGGATTAGATGCAGTTGCCTAATCCTATCATGGCACTTTTCACCTTTCTTTCTTAACCTATCATGTTATTTATTAAATTATTGTATTTGTTTACATTCCAAATGTTGCCTTTCTCTCCCTCTCTGAATTGAAAAGAGACAGGGAAGGACAGATCATACTTGTTAAAAAAAATCCACTAAGATGAAGTCTCAATTCTGAATATCTATGCCTCAAATGCAAAAAATCCACATTCATAAAAGAAACTTTACTAAAACACAAAACATACATTGAACCCCAGACAATTAGTGGGAGACATCAACATCCACTCTCACACCAATGTCACTGATACAGAAACTAAGCAGACGATGAAACTAACAGAAGTTATGAACCAAATGGATTTACAGATATCTATACAACATTGCGCCCTAAAACAAGATACCACATGTAGCTTTCTCCAATATTGAGCATACAATTGCGCACAGAACAAGCTCAAAAAATATAAGAAGATTGGAAACATTCTACACATTCTATCAAATCTCTACAGACTAAGGCTTTAATAACAACAATAACAACAGGAAGCTCATATATTCACAGAAACTGAATACATCTCTAATCCATAGTAACCTAGTCAGGGAAGAAATGGAGAAAGAAATTAAAGACTTTTTAGAATTCAATAAAAGGCAGGCAAGCTCTCCCCCACTTATGGGACACAATAAAGCAGTATTAAGAAGAAAATTCATAGCATTAAAGGCCTTCATAAAGAAATTGAAGTTATCCCATACAAGCCACTTAACAACAATGAATGGAATTCTTGTGGGGAGGGTGGTAATGGGGGAGGATTTGAAGGGGAACACCCATATAGAATGGAAGGAGGAGGGGTTAGGAGGATGTTGGCATGGAAACTGGGAAAGGGAATAACATTTGAAATGTAAATAAGAAATAGCCAATTTAATAAAGATGGAAAAAAAAGAGAGAGGTTCATCTGAAACGTACTAATTATCATTTAAGATGTTATGCTAAACAGCATTCCCATTAGAAGTGTACAGGGCATTATACATAACTACACCATTTTCATCTCAAACTAATACTAGTTTTTAAATGTTTAAAATAATAAATCATTAAAAAGCTTGTTACTAAATTCTAAAAAAGAAAAGAAAAAAAAAAAGAAGAAGAAGAAGAAGAAGCAAACATACCCAGGAGGACAAGTTGACAGAAAATAATCAATCTTAAGGTAGAAATCAACCAATTAGAAACAAAGAGAACAATATGAAATATCAAGAAAATCAGGAACTTATTCTTAGAGAAAATTAACAAGAAAGATAAACCCTTAGCCAAGCTGTCTAAAAGGCACAGAGACAGTATACAAATTAACAAAATCAGAAATGAAAAGGAAGGTATAATAACAGAAACTAAGAAAAAAAACTAATCTTACTACAAAGCCTATACTCAACAAAACTGGAAAATCTAGATTAAATGGATGATTTTTAGATACCACGCACTGAAGTTAAATCAAGATCAGGTAAAGTATCTAAACAGTCCCATAAGTCCTAAGGAAATAGAAGCAATCATTTAAAATTCTCAAAACAACAACAAGAACAATAACAACATTAACAAAAAGCTCAGATGGTTCTAGTGCAGAATTCTACTAGACTTTTAAATAAAAGTTAATAAGAGGACTTCTCAAACTATTACACAAAGTAGAAACAAGAGGAAGACTACCTAATTCATTCTGTGAAGCCACAATTATTCTGATACCTAAACCCAAAAAAGAAAAAGAACTTCAGATCAATTTTACTTATGAATATTTATGTAAAAATACTCAATAAAATTCTCTCAACACAAATCCAAGAACACATCAAAACCACCATTCACCATAATCAAGCAGGCAGGGATTACTCAATATACTAAAGCGCATCATTGTAATCCACTACATAAACTAAGATTTTAAATTTCATTAGATGCTCAAAAAAACTTTGACAAAATGCAGCATGCCTTCATGTTAAAATTCTTGGAGAGATCAGGAAATTATGGGATATACCTAAACATAATAAAAGCAATATGCAGCAAACAAACAGCGAACATTAAATTAAATTGGGAGAAATTTGAAGCAATGTCAATAAAATCAGGGACCAGGCAAGGCTTCCATCTCTCCTTGTCTGTTTAATATAGTACTTGAAGATCTAGTTAAAGTAATTAGACTACAAAAGGAAATCAAGAGGAAACAAAATGGAAAGGAACAAATCAAGTTACCTTTATTTGTGTATGTACATTAATGACATCAAAAATAGTAGCAGAGAAATCATGCAACTGATTAACAACTTCAGTAAAGTGGCTTGATATAAAATTAAATCAAACTAATTAAGCAGCCCTCCTTTATACAAATGATAAATTGGCTAAGAAAGAAATTAGGGAAACAACTTTCTTCATAATGGCAACAAGTAATATAAAATGTCTTGTTATAACTCTAAGCAAAGTGAAAGATAGGTATGATAATAACTTCACCTATTATTTTTCAGAATAGTAGGAACAGTTTATAAAACATTGGGAAATTATAGTAAGTTCCCAACTCTTTACGTTACATTTATTTTTTTATTTTCCTTCATCACTAAGTACCCTTGACTTTCCTTTTCTCAACTCATTCACATGAAAGCTGCTTGAAAACTGGAAGATATATTTACATGTATCGCCCTGTGGAAAGACATTAAGTTCTGTCACTGTGTGTCCTCATTAAATTTAACTTTGAAATGGATGTTTGAATGCCAATGTTTTACCCAAATACTTCACAGCTAAACCATCTCTGATTTACCTTTTGCAGTATTACTTTTTCAAGAATTCAACAACCTCCACCCACAACCTCTTAACCTGCTTTTAAAATGCAAGTCAGGTTGAATTTTACCCATAAGTAAAAAGCTTTGATCTTAACACATTTTAAGCGCAGAAGCACTTCTCTATACAGCAGTGGGAAAACACAAGTCTTAGCTTCTCTCTTTTCTTATGTGTGATCTAGAAAGCAACTATAGTAAATACAACAATGTTAAATTAAGGAGGACCTATAAGAATACTGCAAGCTTTGTTCCTGTTGTTTTGAGATAACAACAGTGGACTGTATATTGCAACATCCATTGCCAATCACTAAATCTATTCTGCAGGTGAAAAAAGTATAGAGAATACTTCATCTGCTATGCATAGGTTCTTGGAACATGAGTAAATGTTTAACAATGATTTTCAGATTCCAAATATTGTACTACTCCATCTATGAGTGATACACTTGCTTTAAGCAATTTGTTATGTAAATATACTGCAGGAAATAATAGAACTGGCCTGCTTTAGCTGTTCAAGAGATATGTATGGAGATGGATTTTTTTTTTTTATGTTACATTCTGTCTTTCCTGGGCATTCTGTAAGTTTCAATTCCTGAGAAACTCGTGAACTTGTTTTGCTCTGTGTTCCCTAGAAGTCAACAAACAATAAGGAGGCATGCAGGACAATTAGTCTTAGATGTTAGACTTGTGGACAATGCATACCTTGCAAAATTTGTTGCATCCTGGCAACGTCATTGTAATGACCTTGCTAACTGCCATTATGTTCTGTTTCTGCTAAAGGTTTAAAAAGTCACCATAACCCAACCTTTTCTGTTCTTCTAGGGGAACTAAAGACTAGTAGCTCTCCAACAATTTTCCTGATCTTCAGCATCAGATTGAAATTGATTGAAATTACTGAATGATCCTGCCTGATGGATTGAGTAAATGTCAGCTTCTCAACTTCTGCAGGGTAAATATGACCATTATTAAATATCCGTGTGTGTGTGTGTGTGTGTGTGTGTGTGTGTTCATTATCCTCTAAAGTAACATAATATAGGTATCTGTCCGTGTATCTCAGTGTCTATACATTTTCTTCATTACAAGAAAATCAGTTATTCAATTTATTAAACTCATCCAACTTGACCTGTGTGTGCATGTGTATGTGTGTCTGTGTGTGAGAGAGACAGAGAGACAGAGAGAGTGTGTGCAAGACAAACATCAAGAGAAAATGAGTGTGTGAGAGAATATGTGTGTCTGAGTGAGAGAAAGAATGAAGAAAATGAGAAACAGAGAGAGAATGAATGTGCATAGGCCTGCTTGAGTGTGTCAGTGTGGCTGTGTCTTTATAGACATGAATGTGCTCCAGTGCTAGTGAGGAGATCTAATAAGAACCTGGCCTTTTTCCTTACTTGAGGCAGTCTCTTTGCTTTCTTGTGTATTATGTTAGTTACCCAAGAGTTTCTAGTGAGTCATATGCCACAACTTTCTATTATCTCCCAGGATCAAATAAGTATCACAGATATTTGTGCTCTTGGGTCCAATTTTCATAAGTATTCTTGAGGTCGAAATTGAGGTTTTAGGCTTCCCAAATAAATATGTTTAATCAGTTAGCCGTCTATCTCCCCAGGATGAGATTATTTTAAAGAAATGGTGTAACATTTATAGTTTCTGAATGGACAAGAATTGGGTTAAGATGCTTGTGACAAGAGTACAAAGAATACGATAATGTGACGATATTTGATATTAAAATATCTGCTTGCTAAAAACCTTTATTCAACTGTAAAAATCATCAAATATTAAAATAAAAATCTGATATAAAATAGAATTTTACACTTAGATGAAGGTCTGTTATCCATAGAGGAAAATTCGAAATTCGTAGGGGGAAAAAGTTATACTTAGGTCACAAATGAGTATTGGGTATACATTTTACATTTCTCCCACCAGTATTAGGTATTAACAGAATTTATTTGTATGTTATATAATGAGTAAACATAGGATTGAGTATATGAAATTATGTGTGTGTGTTTGTGTGTGTGATTCTGATTACTAATATCAAAAGAATCATTAAAATATATTTGGTGTGATAATGCATAAATTAATAGGTTTACTATCTTTTAGTGGTAAAAGTCTTCAAATTATAAAGAATAAAAGTGATTTCTTTCTATATTTGGTTATGCTAACTCATTTTGTTTCTATATTTTATCCTTTTTTCTCTTTAATATAATTTATATACTAGGTTTTCAAAACTGAGGAGACAGGAAAATAAATTGATGTAGCTGTAACCAATTGTTGAAAGTCTATTTTCTAGAGAATTTCAGAATGGGATGTTCCTTGCATTTATCTATTTCTTCATTTTTATCATAACCTCAAAGTTTCCTGTTGCTATGGACTCACAGGAGAGGTTAAGTCTTGATTGAATACCTTTCTGAAATATATTGGTCCAGGGTCATCCATTGTTCAAGAATTCCTGGAGAATTTATTATAATCTGATATGAAATCTTGCCCTCTTTTTCATGGGCAAAGTCAAGGTGTTAGGTTTTGTCTCACAGAAGCATATGGTGACTTGCTTTCTCTAACTTGACACTATAAACTATTTCCTACCATCCTTACTCTGGGATTAGGACAGGTTTTTGGTTAAATTTCATGTTAACTAATTTGCTTTGTTCAAAGAATTGTTAGTTGCTTTAACAAGTTTATATCAGGTTTTACAATTTGCAATTCTCCAGTGAGAAACTGTGGAAAGAACAAATGACATTCCTAGGTTTTAGGACATGCATGTGCCTGATGCACTGGGACAGTTCTGCAAAACACCCATCTCCATTCATACATATATCTATATCTATATATCTATATCTATATCTATATCTATATATATAGATACATACATACATACATATACACACACACACACATATATATATATAATATATATATATATATATATATATATATATATATCTTAACGGGAAAGTAGACCAAGTAAGAGAATAGTAAATTCAGGCAGATATGTTTGCTAATAACATGTACATGTCACTAGTCATGTAATTATGTGTAAAGATACTATGTATCTTTATTGAAATGTTTGATATACAGCATGAATATGAAGACATAAATGACAGTAAAACATTTACTTTCAGTTAATATTAGCAATTGCTTTTGCTATTTATAATCCATTTTGCTTTTCCTAAAAACTCTTGATGAGATATTTACATAAAGATAACTTTATGGATTAAGCAAGATAGATCTTTCTACAGAATAATTAATTTATACATTTTTAAGATTCATTTTTTTCATATAATTGTGTGTGTTCCAGCAACCCAAACTGGGATCCATCTCAAGGGGAGTCTCCAAGGTCTGACACTATTACTGATACTATGTTGTGCTTACAGACAGGAGCTTAGCATGGCTGCCCTCCGAGAAGTCCTTCAAGCAGCTCTCTGAGACAGAAACAGATTTTTTTTTTATATTTTTTACAATCCAGATTTCATTACCCTCCCAGTTCATCATCCAACTGTTCCACATCCCATACGTCCTCCGAGACCTCACCCAGAAGCAGATATTTACAGCCACCAAATGAACTGAGATCATGTGCCCTGTGGTTGAATTTGGGAAAGGCTGGAAGAAGCTGAAGAGGAGCACAAACTCACAGGAAGACCAGCAGTCTCAACTAACCTGGACCTCCAAGATCTCTCAGACCCTGAGCCAATAATCAGGCAGCATACTCTAGCTGGTATGAGGGCTCCAACAGCAAAAGACTACCTGGTCTGGAATCAGTGAGCAAACATGCACCAAACCCTTGAGAGACCTGAGGCTCCAGGGTGTGGGAGGCCTAGCAGAATGTCAGGGTTGTTGGGTGGCAACGTGGGGTTGGGAGTGGAGGGTTAGTAGTGAAGAAAGAGAGAGAGGGATATCCTCTTGGAGATGGGGGAGGAGGAACTGGATATGGAACTGTCAGAGGGCACACTGTGAAGATAATGACTGAAATATAAAAAGGAAAATTAAAGATAATTTTTAAAAAATAGTGTGTGTCTCATGTGTGTGCAGGCATTGTTGGGAAGAGGACATAGATCCCTGGATCTAGAGTTACAGGGCCATTCTGCTTGACAGGGATTCTGAGATCCAATTTCATTCTTGTGAAAGAAAAGCAAGTGATCTTAATTTCTGAGGTATCTCCCCATCTTCAGTTTGTAGATATTTTATCTGATCTTTATTCCTTTAGTCTGAACATTTTCCAATTACTAAATAAAATAAAGACGTTTGATTATTTCCAGGATACTATAGAAAGAGAAACAGCCCTTGTGAGTCATATAATCTATTAGAAACACATTGTGACTGGCAATTTGAAATGAAAATGAAAGATAAATAAGACGGGAATTACAGGGACAGGCAATTTACATCTAGATTAATGAAATAATGTGTAAACGATTACAATAATCATATAATTGTGGCATTATTATATTATATTAATATAAAATATAGAAAAGAAAGATATAGCAATTCTTCATAAGGTTCTATACCAGAAATGAGACAGACCATAGTGACCCCTGTGACTGTATGTATTTATAAAAGCACCTATGCCATATATTCCAAATCTTTAAAGACACCATTAATGGTTCAATAATGCTGATTTATAAAGGAAATTGATTTATTGACAGCCCTATAACTTTTCCTGTCTCCTTTTAGTCATAGTTTATTCTTTTTAACAACAACAAAAAAATACACTAGATATAATTTGGTATCTGGAAAGATGGCTCTATAGTTAGTAGCAATAACTGTGTAATCATGAAGATTAGAGTTCATATCTCAACATTCACAGATATGGAACAAGCTTGGCTTTCTCCAAATACCTATAATTACAACTCTGAGGGACATAACTCCATTTTTTGGGCCCTATAAACAAAATCATGAGAAACACACAGGAACATAGACACTTACACATAGGGATACACAAATACACATAGCATTACATGCAAATAAATGACTTTTTCAAAAAGGAATAATTTGAATATTATTGGCATATATTTTAAAACTACATGACAGTCATAAGAATGTCTGTCCTAATTTCATCTTTGTCATATGAATCACATGCATCAATACGTATGTTTTCATCGCTTCCCATTTTCTAGATGGTTACTATGTTGTTTCATAATTTTCAACCAAATTTCCTAACCTATGATAGTTTAAGGTTGCATCCAATTTCTTATCTTCCAAAATCAATGTCCATCATTTTCAGTGGCTCTTGGATTATTTCCAAGGAACTAAGTAGTAGCTAAGATTTATAATGCAGCATAATTCAAATCTCCTTAAAACTTCTCCTGTCTACATTATCACTGCATGTTGCAAAAGAAGCACCCCATATTTGAAAGGATGAATCCATTGGAAACAAGTAAATTATATAAATCACGATTGATTATACATTTATGTGCACACACATAAACAACACGTATGTGATTTGGTTTTATGTACAACCCAATTTTTGCGCTATATCTAAACATAAAACACGAGAGTGTCTCTTCATTTCTCATTGTGATGACTTCCCTTTTGTGTTATGATTTGGAGTACGCTACTTACATTTGCATTATGTTTTTAGTTTGAAAATCCTCACACCAGTGAGAATGGCTAACATCAAAAACTCAGGTGACAGCAAATGCTGGCGAGGATGCGGAGAAAGAGGAACACTCCTCCATTGTTGGTGGGGTTGCAGACTGGTACAACCATTCTGGAAATCAGTCTGGAGGTTCCTCAGAAAATTGGACATTGAACTGCCTGAGGATCCAGCTATACCTCTCTTGGGCCAAAAGATGCCCCAACATATAAAAAAGACACGTGCTCCACTATGTTCATCGCAGCCTTATTTATAATAGCCAGAAGCTGGAAAGAACCCAGATGCCCTTCAACAGAGGAATGGATACAGAAAATGTGGTACATCTACACAATGGAATATTACTCAGCTATCAAAAACAACAACTTTATGAAATTCGTAGGCAAATGGTTGGAACTGGAAAATATCATCCTGAGTGAGCTAACCCAATCACACAAAGACATACATGGTATGCACTCATTGATAAGTGGCTATTAGCCCAAATGCTTGAATTACCCTAGATGCCTAGAACAAATGAAACTCAAGACGGATGATCAAAATGTGAATGCTTCACTCCTTCTTTAAAAGGGGAACAAGAATACCCTTGGCAGGGAAGAGAGGGCAAAGATTAAAACAGAGACTGAAGGAACACCCATTCAGAGCCTGCCCCACATGTGGCCCATACATATACAGCCACCCAATTAGACAAGATGGATGAAGCAAAGAAGTGCAGACTGACAGGAGCCGGATGTAGATCGATCCTGAGAGACACAGCCAGAATACAGCAAATACAGAGGCGAATGCCAGCAGCAAACCACTGAACTGAGAACGGGACCCCCGTTGAAGGAAACAGAGAAAGAACTGGAAGAGCTTGAAGGGGCTTGAGACCCCATATGTACAGCAATGCCAACCAACCAGAGCTTCCAGGGACTAAGCCACTACCTGAAGACTATACATGGACTGACCCTGGACTCTGATCTCATAGGTAGCAATGAATATCCTAGTAAGAGCACCAGTGGAAGGGGAAGCCCTGGGTCCTGCTAAGACTGAACCCCCAGTGAACTAGACTGTTGGGGGGAGGGCGGCAATGGGGGGAGGGGGGGGAGGGGAACACCCATAAGGAAGGGGAGGGGGGAGGGGGGTGTTTGCCCGGAAACCGGGAAAGGGAATAACACTCGAAATGTTATAAGAAATACTCAAGTTAATAAAAAAAAAAAAAAGAAAATCCTCACATACCTTTTTTTTCTGTTTTTGACTATTTGATCACCTAAACCTTGCAAATATTTGAGTGAAGAAATTTATTTGAGCTACTATATCAAAAGGGGTCAAAAGAGGCTGCAGGATCGAAGCACATACTGCTGTTCAGGTTCTGCTGATAAGTAACCCTTGGCTGTAACACACTAATTAGCCTGTGACTTATTACACTCTTCTAAATTGTGTGTTTTGGGTATATTTTATTGCATGATCTTGTTAAAACATTTCAAATAAAAGGTTTTTTTTGCTCAAATTTGGAGATTTCTTCTATTGCCTTAGTAACAAACTCAGAATAGAAAATGCACAATGTTGAATTTTGTCATATGCTTTCTCAGCATCTAATGAAATGATCATGTGGTTTTGTTCTTTCAGTTTGTTTACATAATGGATTATGTTGATGGTTTTCCATATATTAAACCATCCCTGCATGACTGGGATGAAGCCTACTTGATCATGGTGGATGATTTTTTGATGTGCTCTTGGATTCGGTTTGCCAGAATTTTATTGAGTATTTTTGCATCGATATTAATAAGGGAAAATGGTCTGAAGTTCTCTTTCTTTGTTGGGTCTTTGTGTGGTTTAGGTATAAGAGTAATTGTGGCTTCATAAAAGGAATTCGGGGGGGTTGAGGATTTAGCTCAGTGGTAGAGTGCTTGCCTAGGGAGCGCAAGGCCCTGGGCTCGGTCCCCAGCTCCGAAAAAAAGAAAAGGAAAAAAAAAGAAAAAAAAAGAAAAAAAAGAAAAGAAAAGGAATTGGGAGTGCTCCATCTGTTTCAATTTTGTGAATAGTTTGGAAAGTATTGGTATGAGGTCTTCTATGAAGTTCTGATAGAATTCTGCACTTAACCCATCTGAACCTGGACTCTTTTTGTTTGGGAGACTTTCAATGACTGCTTCTATTTTTTTTTTAGGAGTTATGGGGTTATTTAAATGGTTTATCTGTTCCTGATTTAACTTAGGTACCTGGTATCTGTCTCGGAAATTGACCATTTCCTGCAGATTTTCAACTTTTGTTGAATATAGGCTTTTGTGGTAGGATTTGATGATTTTTTGAATTTTCTCTGATTCTTTAGTTATGTCTCCCTTTTCATTTCTGATTTTGTTAATTTGGACACATTCTCTGTGTCCTCTCGTTAGTCTGGCTAAGGGTTTATCTATCTTGTTGCCTTTCTCAAAGAAGCAACTTTTGGTTCTATTGATTTTTTGTATGGTCCTTTTTGTTTCTACTGGGTTGATTTCAGCTCTATATTGATCATTTCCTGCCTTCTACTCCCCTGGGTGTATTTGCTTCTTTTTGTTCTAGAGCTTTTAGGTGTGCTGTCAAGCTGCTGATATATGCTCTCTCCTGTTTCTTTCCGCAGGCACTCAGAGCTATGAGTTTTCCTCTTAGCACAGATGCTGAGAAAGCATTTGACAAAATTCTACACCCCTTCATGATAAAAGTCCTGGAAAGAATAGGAATTCAAGGCCCATACCTAAACATAGTAAAAGCCATATACATCAAACCGGTAGCTATCATTAAACTAAATGGAGAGAAACTTGAAGCAATCCCACTAAAATCATGGACTAGACAGGTCTGCCTACTCTCTCCCTACTTATTCAATATAGTTCTTGAATGAAGTTCTAGCCAGAACAATCAGACAACAAAAGGAGATCAAGGGGATACAGATTGGAAAAGAAGAAGTCAAAATATCACTATTTGCAGATGATATGATAGTATATTTAAGTGATCCCAAAAATTCCACCAGACAACTACTAAACCTAATAAACACCTTCAGTAAAGTGGCTGGGTACAAAATTACCTCAAATAAATCAGTAGCCTTCCTCTACAAAAGATAAACAAGCCAAGAAAGAAATTAGGGAAACAACATCCTTCATGATAGTCCCAAACAATATAAAATACCTCGGTGTAATCTTAACCAAGCAAGTAAAAGATCTGTATGATAAGAACTTCAAGCCTCTGAAGAAAGAAATTGAAGAACTCAGAAGATGGAAAGATCTCCCATGCTCATGGATTGGCAGGATTAATAATGTAAAAAATGTCCATTTTACTAAAAGCGATCTACATATTGAATGCAATCCCCATCAAAATTCCAATCCAATTCTTCAGAGAGTTAGACAGGAAAATTTACAAATTCATCTGGAATTACAAAAAACCCAGGATAGCTAAAACTATCCTCAACAATAAAAGGACTTCTGGTGGAATTCAAGCAGTATTACAGAGCAATAGTGATAAAAACTGCATGGTATTGGTACAGAGACAGACAGATAGACTAGTGAAATAGAATTGAAGACACAGAAAGGAACCCACACACCTATGGTCAATTGATTTTTGATGAAGGAGCCAAAACCATCCAAAGGAAAAAAGATAGCCTTTTCAGCAAATGGTACAGGTTTAACTGGAGGTCAGTATGTAGAAGAATGCATATCCATCCATGCTTATCAACCTATATAAAGCTGAAGTCCAAGTGGATCAAGGACCTCCACATCAAACCAGATACACTCAAACTAATAGAAGAAAAAGTGGGGAAGCATCTCGAACACATGGGCACTGGAGAAAATTTCCTGAACAAAACACCAACGGCTTATGCTCTAAGATCAAGAATTGACAAATGGGATCTCAAAACTGCAAAGCTTCTGTAAGGCAAAGGACACTGTGGTTAGGACAAAACGGCAACCAACAGATTGGGAAAAGATCTATACCAATCCTACAACAGAGAGAGGGTTTATATCCAAAATATACAAAGAACACATGAAGTTAGACTGCAGGGAGACAAATAACCCTATTAAACAATGGGGTTGAGAGCTAAACAAAGAATTCACAGCTGAGTAATGCCGAATGGCTGAGAAAAACCTAAGGAAATGTTCAACATCTTTAGTCATAAGGGAATGCAAATCAAAACAACCCTGACATTTCACCTCACACCAGTGACAATGACTAAGATCAAAAACTCAGGTGACAGCAAATGCTGGCGAGGATGTGGAGAAAGAGGAACACTCCTCCATTATTGGTGGGATTGCAGACTGGTACAACCATTCTGGAAATCAGTCTGGAGGTTCCTCAGAAAATTGGACATTGAACTACCTGAGGACCCAACTATCCCTCTCTTGGGCATATACCCAAAAGATGCCACAACATACAACAAAGACACGTGCTCCACTATGTTTATAGCAGCCTTATTTAAAATAGTCAGAAGCTGGAAAGAACCGTGATGTCCTTCAACAGAGGAATGTATACAGAAAATGTGGTACATCTACACCTTGGAATATTACTCAGCTACTAAAAACAATGACTTTATGTAATTCTTAGGCAAATGGATTGAACTGGAAAATATCATCCTGGGTGACGTAACCCAATCACAGAAAAACACACATGGTATGCACTCATTGATAAGTGGCTATTAGCCCAAACGCTTTAAATACCCTAGATGCATAGAACACATGAATCTCAAGGATGACCAAAATGTGAATGCTTCACTCCTCCTTTAACAGGGGAACAAGAATACCCTTGGCAGGGAATAGGAAGCAAAGTTTAGTACAGAGGTAGAAGGAACACCCATTCAGAGCCTGCCCCACATGTTGCCCACACATATAGAGCCACCAAACTAGATTAAGGCAGATACCCCATTAATCTAAGCAACAATCATTGCACGTACCAAAAAATGCACAGGCAGTAATTGTGGAATCATCAAATTTCAACGTTCTCTCAAATTATAATAAAGGCAGAAATGTGATTCTTTTTCCCTGAGGAAGCATGGAGCTATGATATATATATATCATATATATATATGATATATATATATAATAGTGATTATCTAAAATACTCATAAATTAGTTTGAGAGATTTTTTCCCTATTCAAAATGAAATGCCCATTTCCCAAACATTGAACAAACAAAAATCTTCATGAAAGCTTCCTGCTCTTATCTAATATATTTTTCTTTTTTATGAAACTTACTTTTTCATATAACCTATTCTGATCAGGGTTTTCTTTTACAAATCTTCTTTCAGACCTTCCCCATCTTCCCACTGACCCCAATCCACCTTTCTATCTGTAGTTTTAGAAAGCAAGCAATGTAAAACAAACTAACCAACACACTCACACACACAAACAAACAAACATACAAACAAACAAACAAATAATAAATAAATAAATAGAAAGAAAGAAAGAAAGAAAGAGGAAGCACAATAAACAAAAGAAATACAACAAAATCAAAACAAACAAAGGTAAAAAGTTGAGATTAGGTTATATCTTTTTTTGGACTTCAAACTTGGAAAAGTATGAAATATTAAAATTATTCTCTAATTTATCCTTGATTTTTTTACTTCAAATTTACTCCTAAAATTCTGTACTCCTTTTCTAAGAACATCAGTGAATCCATAGCTCACGAGGGAAATGAAGTCTAGCTGGTTTAAGCCCTGGGTTTAAACCACATCAACTTGAAGAAGAAAAATGACTTCTTCTATTCTAAAATATTTCTAGATTTAGTACAAAATTAAGGCCTTTAATTATGGATTCTTCTCAGGATCTGGTAGGTTTTTGCACTGTCTTTCTTCCAACCAGCATCTATCTCTCTCTCTCTCTCTCTCTCTCTCTCTCTCTCTCTCTCTTTACATCCTTAGCACCTCCATCCTTCTGCTCAGTCTCCTCTTACATGGCCTTTGAGGCTTTGTGATTATTATGTTCTGTGCATCCATATTCTGTAATCGTGTGTGTGTGTGTGTGTAAAATTACATGCATTCCCGAGGTGCTGGCATGGAGATGAGGGCAACTTTTCTGAGGTATTTCTCTTTTGTCAACTTGTGGGAACCATAGATTAGGCTTGGGTCATCCAGCCTGGGTAGAAGTACTTTTTCCTGCTGAGCTATCTGTATGTCACTACATTCATATATTTTAAGTTCTCTCTACTACTTCCCAAAGCAAATTTTTACTTATAGTCATATATCTATCCTCTATCAAGCTTTATAAGTATTATTTTACAAGATGAGAAAACACTTGTTAAAAAATTCTTTAACATTACTTATATTTCATATAAGTTCAAATTATTCCTATTTACATACATTATATTTGCACGTATTCCATTGATCAAGTTCTCCATAGTTTGACTCCTGTGAATATTTTCCCTATTTCAAAGACATGATATTAAGCTACAAACTATTAATGCTTGCCAGTCATCTTCTATCACCATTGCATGTATGTAAAAGGTATGATATATACTTTCTACTTTTGGAACTTTCAATCTATAATAATTAAGATGTGTAATAAATGTTATTACAGCAAACAGTAACTTCTTGAAATGCCTGAAAGATTGAATCTATCTTAGACATGGAGAGAACTACATTTATATTAATCAAGTATAGCAAAAGTTCCTAAGAAACAAAAGTATATCCTGACTCTAAATTCAATAATTTAGGAGAAATTGTGTAGAATTACAATACTTAAAGGAAAAGGCTGTGTTTTAAAAGTTTTCCATGTATGTTTGTATATATGAGCACATGTATGTATGTGTGTGTATGTATGTATTACTAATACTGAGGAATATTCTTTACAATATACATGAAATATTAAATTTAAAAATTGAATCCAAGAACTCAATTACAAATGTAATTATATGTGTTGACAATTTTAGGTTAAATCTTTGAACCTTCCCACAAGTTATAAACAATGCTAGCTCTATTTATGGATAAAATTAATTTGGTGATTAACATACATGTACTTAATAAAAGGCAGTAAAAATAAGAAATAAAGATATTCTTGTTAATTGACAATAAATATGTGGTTTTGTTTTAAGGCAATCTAAATATTTTATGGAAGTCCTTATACCATTATGCACTAAAAGTGTAAATGGGGTCTAAAATATTCCTACTATTCTAAAGTAGCCAGGTAAATATGAATAACAAAATTCTTCCATTGATTGGCATTTTTTGGGTTTTGCATGGGTTCCCCTATAGTAAATAGTCATTATAATTATATGCTGTACATTTAATTTTTATTGAGGTTCTAGAATTAATAGCTTACTTATGTCACATGTTGATTTGTGCATCCAAACTATGTGATAAAATATATTACTCAATTTAGTTAAGATTAGGAAAACCTAGCTGAATAAACAGCAAATTAAAATTAGAATCTAAAGTATATAACCTCAATGCTAATTCAAGATTTTCTTCATTTGTTTTAAAGCAATCTCCATTTACATAATTTTATTTGTGTATAATAAAGAGAACTTTATATTTGCCAGTTAAATTGAATCAAGGTGGATTTTCCTGCCTATGAAAAATATCTAGATAATTATATTTTTTCTTTAAAACACATGTGATATTTTTCTTGTAGCAAAGAAAATAAAAATATATTATTAATAAAACTTTCTACATTCTATAAAATTTTACTTGGAAAATCACAGCTATTTTTCTTACTACCAAAGAAAAACTATTTTTACAGAACATTTTCTATTGAACTTTTAAAAGATACTAGGATCATTTTTTTAATACTGATAACCAATCATTGTTAATTCAGTGTTTTCAGTAATTTATAAGCATTCTTTGTTATAAGAGCTATTATTACTTCAAAATGATGCTAGTAATACTTGACCTCTAATTCTGAGTTAAAGAATATCTTAATTGACTGAAGTTAAAAATAATAATTACTAAAATATTTACCATTTTCTTTCCTGTAATTCACATTCAAAAGCACTGCTAGTCTTTAATAATAAGATCTATGCAGAAATACTTGTTATACTGCCTTTCAAAGGCTGATTTGGTAGTGTTTTCTAAACTATAGTTAATTAAATAGTAGTATTAATTTAGTAAGAAATATTATTTTTTGGTTGGAAATGTTCTTTCTCATTTTTTTACCCTCTCCCTACCTTTTACTCTTTTGGCTTTTTGTAGAAGAAATGAATTCTGATTCCCCAAACAGGTGACATTTTCTCTTTACCCAGTATCCTTAACCAGGTAAGTATCTGCATGAGGCAAGAAACAGGTAAATCTGTTCTGAATAAATGAGAAAGTATATCTAAACAAAAAGTTTCTCCTGAGGAAATAAGATTTACTGGTTTTCACCTTTAAATGAAAGGACATACCTTCTAATGCATTGGGAGATATTTTTCCTTTTTGGTTAATATTATATCATTCCTGTTTATTCCTGTTTCGTAGTAAATTAATGTCTGAGTAAAATGAATACCAGTAATTTGCCTCATGCGTTATTTTATTTCCCTGTCCATCCATACCAGACCTTACCTGGAAGAAACAAAAAGGAATATAATGTCTCTTTAATAAAATACACCGAAGTAATCAAAGAGAAACAATACATTAATTTAGCTTCCAAATTATTCAACTCTAGCCCTGTGACAAAATATGGACTTTAAGCCCCATTTTATAATCATAGCTTCAATTTTAGTAAAATGTTGCACAACTGATAATTGTAAATCTATCATATTTGTATTGAATTTCACCGAATTATTTATCACTCAAGATCAATGTAGACTTATCACTGAAGTAAAAATTAAACTAACAATCTAAAAAGCAAAGCTGAAATATAAAAAGGTAGACTGTCACTTCTGGGATAAGATTCACCTTACCAAGTTTCCTGAGTATTGTTGCAGTCTGGAAGAACATGCAAATCCATACAATTCTTACTGTGGAGTAATGTAAGGATCATCATTTCTCCCTGTAGGCCACCCTGTTTTTACACTGAAGGCCACACTTGAGGGTATTTTGTTTGCTTTTACCTTCTCAACTTTCCGTTATAGAAATATTTTGAGGAATCTAATTCATGAAATGCGAGACAAGTTCCTTGAGGACTTTAAGAAGTGTTGCAGAAATTTTGATGCAGCACCTATACCGTCTGTCATCCACTCCTGCACCTCACACCCTATCCCTCTGATCCTAGATGAAGAGGGACTGTTTTCTTCAATGAAGGACATAGAGGCTGCTGGCAATATTTTATCAGTTAGCTTGAAAAAAAATAACAGAAACCAATAAAATGCTGTTATAAATTAACATCACTAAATTATATGAAATTAAAGAGGTTGTTTTTTGTAACTTGCTTTTTTGCTTCTTATGAGTCTTCCCCTGAGTCTAAAAATTATGTGTTCTAACTTAAGCATATTAAAACAAAACTTTGCAGTAGGTCCACAGTATAATATTTAAAATATTACAGTAAAAAGCAACCTGAGACTATTTGCTATTTTGTGGGACAAGGACCTTGCCAGGAACCTTGGTAAGGTGGAGCAGGTTTGAGTCCTGGTGCCTGGGTGTCCACCTGAGACCGTAATTTTCTCCCTCCTCCCTGCCAGATTCCTGGCCTAGAATACATAACACATTCCCCACATCGGTCATGTAGCCCAAGATTTCACCATCGAGAGATCCTGAGGTAGCTAGAGACCCTGAGGGTTTAGCTAATAAGTTTCCCTTCCCAGACATTCTTCCCTGAAAAGATATTTAGTCTCTGCTCCACCCTGAGATGTTGGTACACATCCAGTTTCCATGATGAAAACCAATTAACTGTTTAAAACTAAGAACTTTCTTTTTCATGGAGAACCTCCATGGAGGAGCATGGAGAAGGTCTTCGCCTACAAAGCAGCAGCACAAGTCTCCCATAGAAGGATTCTCAGCACGTCTAGGCAACAGCTGCTACCTTCACCAGTGAGCAAAGTCGGAGTTCCCATCCCGCAGCCCAGGGCTAGTTACTGTCCTCAGCAATTCAGTGTCACCTGAATGTCCAAGAGTTTGGAAGAACCTGGTCCTGGCCTTATCGCAAGTCAGTGGAACCCCCCCATCACTTCATTCCCGACTTATCTGTGAGGTTCTCCAGAGGTAACTGGAGGACTGGAAGTCAGAACAGTCCAACTTTCTCGAACACCTCCCCTGTCCCACACATATATCTTGAACTGCTTTTTTCCACCCCTAGGGGCCTGTCTCCATGCTTCCCAGCAGTCAGCAGTGACTTGGGATAAGACCAGTCAAGATTCCCATGGTTTGCCTCACCAGAGGCCGGAACTTTAAACTTTGAAAAATTGCCTCTCAGTTTGTACCCAAATGTAGTCTGTGTATATTTATTATGCGTCTTCCAGACATCCCTGCTTACAGTTGAGAATTCTGATCCTGTGTCAAGGCTGGACCCTGGCAGTGTTCCCGGAAGAAAACACTTCCTCCCTTTCTCAGCATTTCTTAGTTGTCTGTAGTTTCTCTCTTGGGCTGAGAAATCCTAGGCTTTCCCCTTTCTTGTAAGCATGTCTAATGGTGTCAGTCTTGATCAGACCATGTTTAGAAAGTCTTGTTGGTGAGACTTCATCAATATAACTTGTGACTTTTCTAGAAAACAATTTCCATAATAAACCCCTTGATCCTCTGTTTCTTCCAGGGGCAATAACTGTTTTAGAGGCCAGGTGATTTTACTATGTGTAATTGCTTACAGCTCTTTCCATTTATTCACAAATTTAATTTCATTGTCCTGGTAACTAATATTTCACTGTATGTGCCACATTTTCATTTCACCTTTCTTAGCTGATTGTCATCCCAGTTGATTTCATTTTCTTAATATTGTGGAGGAAGAAAATGTACAAATATATCTGGGTTAAGATTTTATAGTCTTTAATATATGGTTGGGGATGGCGGGGTTTGTTGTAAGGTAAATGTATTTTTTTGGATTTTTTTTCCTAATGTGGACATTACATTTCCACAAGCAGTGCAGAAGATTTCTTTCACAGAATCCATGCATTTGTTGTCATTTGTATTTCTGATGCTGACCATTTGGACTGTAGTTATAGGAAATCATAAAAGAGTTTTTATTTGCATTGTAGTAATAGCTCAGGATATTGAATGCTGTTTAAAATTTTATTTATTTATTCTTCATTTTTGCCCAGCCCGAACCTCCAGTCTCCCACAAATCCACTCCTCTTCCAATTTCCTTTTGAAAAGAGCAGGTGTCCCAGGGATATCTGCTAAGCTAAAATAAGTCTAGGCACATATCCTTATCCTGATGGGCTGGTTGAGACAAACTAGTTAGAAGCAATGGGTCCCAAAGAGGTCAAACGAGTTAGAGACAGTCCCTGCAACCATTTTCAGAGTCCCACAAGAACATCAAGCTATCTAACTATAACGTATATGCAGAGGAACTAGGTCAGAGGGAAGCAGGCACCCTGGTTATCCCCTCAGTCTCTGAGCCCTTGTAAGCCCTGATTGGTTGATTCTTTGTTCTGGTGGTGTCCATGACTTTGGTGGCTCCTAAAATCCTGCCTTTCCATATCTACAGTATTCCTCAAGCTGTACCTAGTGTTTGACTGTGGGTATTTCATTTGTTCCTATCAGTTTCTGGATGAAGCCACTCTGATAACAAAAATGCTAGGCTCTGATCTGTGAGTATGGCAGAATATCATTAAAAATCAGTTCCTTGACTTTCCTCCAGTCATGTTTGGTTCTATTCTTGGCCTCTGGGCTATGCAGCCTCTGATTCCTGACCCCTCAGGCAGTGTCAGACATGAGTTTCTTCCCTACAAGTTCTGTGACACCTTTACGCCAGCACATTTTTCAGGCAAGACAAAGTGTAGGACAAAGTTGTTTGTGGCTGGGTTTGTTGTTACAATTCCTCTACTGAACTCTTGTCTCTTTTAAGAAGTTGGCATTCAGGTTTCATAAACCATTACTAGGAATCAACACTAAGCTTACCCTAAGAAATCCAGTCTTCTACTTTATCCCTCAAATTTCCCCAATTTTGGGGTCTTCCAGGACTTTCTACCTCCATGTCTCCCTCCCAACCTCCTGTCCCCATTCCCACCAGCTCCCAGTCTACCTGTGATCTATTCTATTTCTGCTTCCCAATGAAATCTATGCATGCCCACTTGAGCTGTCCTTGGTATTTACCTTCTCTGGGTTTGCTGATTATAGCATGAATGAGATTACAGCTAATAATCACTTAGATATGAGTACGTACAATGTTTGCTTTCCTGGTTTTAGGTTACCGTATTCAGGACAATATTTTCTAGTTTTACTCATTTGCCTACAAATTTCTTGATGTCATTTAAAAAAAAAACAGTTGAGTAATACACTCCATTATGTAAATATATTTTCTTTATCCATTCTTAGGCTGAGGGACATGGAGGCTATTTCCAGTTACTGGCTATTATGAATACAGCTGCTATGTACATAACTGAGCTTGTTATTCATTTGTGAACTTTATCTTCAGTCCTACACTCGATTTTATAACCGAGTTGTTTCCTTTCTTTTGTGATTTGGGCTCTTTGGACATTTTAGGTACTTAACATTTCTTGTACATATAGATGACTTAACTTAAAATACCTATTTAGAAATATCATCCATTAAGTCTCAAATTAGAAGTCTCAAATCTCTAAAAGGACCATTCTCTGCAGAGACTTTAAATTTAAAACTAACTAAAGCATGGTAGCTGTGGCATTAAGACCAATGTTCAGTCATGGGCAGGGAAGAGTTAAACATCTATATCACATATCCAAGCCTCATGGTACTTTTCAGAAGAATAATGTAAAGAGTGGAAAAGCTGGAATAGCATTTGTTGTGGTTTCTTCATTTATAGAATAGTCTACCACATAGATCAGAAACCAAGGATGTAAGAGGCTCACAGGACTCCATGGGGATGACTTTAGTCAAAATGCCCAACAGTTGGGAGATGGAACCTAAAAGAGAACACCTCCAGTAGATATACAGGGCTCCTAGTGGACAGATTGGGGCACCAACCTACCTTCAAATGTTTTGATATAGAATTATTCCTGTCTAAAAGAAATGCAGTGACAAAAATGGAGCAGAGACTGAAGGGACTGGCTCAACTTGGGACCCATCCCAAGGACAGGCACCAAACCCTTGAACTATTACTGATGCTATGATGTGCATGCAGACAGGAGGCTATTATGGCTGACCTCTGAGAGGTTCTGCCAGCAACTGATTGAGACAGATGCAGATTCTCAGAAGCAAATATTGAACTGAGGTCGAGGACTCCTATGGAAAAGTCAGGGGAAGAATTGAAGGATCTGAAGGGGATGGTAACCCCATTGGAATACCAACAGTGTCAACTCACCTGGACCACTGGGAGCTCCCAGAGTCTAAGCCACCAACCAAGCAGCATACAGGGGTTGGTCTCGTCTGTGGCCTCAGGCACATATGGAGAAGAGTACTGCCTTGTCTGGCCTCAGAAGGAGACGATGGGTGTAATCCTGTAGAGACTAGATACCACACAGAAAGAGAATTCTGGAGGATGGGGGGTGGGGATCAAGTAGAGGTGGTTGGATGGCTGAGGGAGCATCCTATCAGAGGCACGGGGGAAGGAATGGGATAAAGAACTCTAGGGTGGAGACCAGGAAGGGGACAACATTTCAAATATAAATAAATAAAATAATATAATAAAAGAAAAGTAACTCAGGAATCTCAGAAAGTTCTTAGAGTCTGCCAGGCTACTGTTCAAAAGGCCTGCATATCGCACTGTTATCACTGCATATCACTGGTGAGATATCACAGCCTGGGATGCCATTTTCAGACACACAGTTTCTTTCCAATCATCCTAACTCTGTAGTTTTTTCAAATAATACCAAATAAACACAATGGCTCACTATGTTTACTTTAAGAGAATTTCCCTTCAGTCTTGCATTGGGCTTTTTTCACCCTAGGAAAAGACACATAACAGCCTCCATTTTACTAAAATGGACTTTCCTCAAAAAACACAAAAAAATTGATCATGATATCAAACACTTCTTAAGCCCAGCACTTGGGATACAAGAGCAGGCAGATACTCATGGGTTTGATCTCAACCATGTTTACAAAGAAAGTAACAGTTTTTTTTAAAAAAGTAATTAATCAATAATAAAGATTCCATAGGAGTTTTTTTTCATTCAACTCCTACCTATAGAACTAAATATCTCATAGTTTAGTTCACTGTGGCAGGGAGCAGGATGGATTCTGGAGCCATGCTAAGAGGGAAAGATAATCATTGCAAGCAAAATAAGTTAAATTGTGCTATATAATCCTGAAATCATTCCTGACTTTTGAAATATGGTGGACCTAACAGTTTGTTGATTGCTATAATATAATACTTCTATTTTAAGCATGTTCCCCTTAATTTAAGGCATTTTCTTGGTCTAGGGTTCAAAGTTGAAATCCTTTTATTTTGCTATTGCCTAGCACATTGCAAACCCAGTTAGTACTGAAGGCATTTATGACAGATGGTGAACATAGCAGCCAGTATATCAACATGCTGTTGTCTGGTGTTTGAATTACAGAACAACCAGAGGCAGTGAATCAGTGACTGGTAATGAGGATAATAATCCTTGACTTACTTTTTTACTCAGTATATTAGTTACTTTTGATTGCCACAATAGAATGTCATTGCTAAATTAATGTATAGAAGGAGAGTTTATTTGGGTTTACAACTCCAGTGGAATAACCATGTGCCATAAACAGAAGACATGGAGCAAAAGGGAGGCATCCTCCCTACAGCAGGGAGTTGGGAAATCAAACACCAAACACAAACACAAAACATTAGAGAGAACTAGTTATGATGTGAAGCTTTTAGTCTGAAAATTCACCCCTACTGACAGACTTTCTCCATCAGTGCTGTACCATCTAAACCTCTCCATACCAACCCATCAACTGGGAAACAAGTGCTAAAATTACTGAATCTGTGGGGAACATTCTCTTTCATACTGTCACACATTCTTGACATGATCTGTTATTTACCACACACCCAGAGCAGTGGATGCAACTAGCCATGAACAGGTACATCCAAACCTATGAGCTCAAAGAAATCAGCTGACTTTTCCTTTGTATAAGTCAATTTTCTCTGTTTTGTCAGTGTAGTGATAGAAAGTTAAGTATTAAAGTTTTACTTGAATTTCCCAGTCACTTTGAAGGAGAACATATTTCTCTTAATAGTCTTCAACTCTGCTTTCTATTAATAGTCAAAAGCCAGTATGATTTGAATAGGAATTATTCTCCTTGATTGGTGGATTATATTATGTCAAAAATTTGTCAGAGCCAGTTCTCAATGAAAGAAGCTAATACCCTTGGATCTGCCCTTACTGTGTTCTTAAATTCTTAAGAAGATGCAGCTGAAAAAGCAGGAAAAACAAAATCTGTACTGTAGGAATTTGTGTATTTTTATAAACAATTGGATTACCCACAGTACATTATAGATTCAGTGCCAAGCTATTAACTCAATTAGGCTTGATGAAAAAAATATCAGATCCTGGATACATTACAGATTCTGACACTATTCTGAGTTAATTACATATTCTAATCTGGAATGTTGGCAAAACGAATGAGTGCTAACCTAATACTAACTTGCTTTGTTAAATGTTAAAAGTTAATACTGTAATAAAGTGTTTGAATTACATTAAAGAATAGAATCTATTCAGCATAAAGTGTGAATCTATGCATGTGTGGCAGAATAGCTTTTGGGTAAATCTGACCTGTTACCAGAAATAGCTTGTTTGAAAGCTAAAACCTAGGATTGGTAATGCTCTTTCCTCAAAGCATAATGCAGATTTATCATGCCTTTCCTCTGGGTAGATGAACTGCTGACATTACAGTTTGGTGTAAGACTAAGTGTGTTCAAATCCAAAAGGACAAGTTGCTTGAGAAACACTTTGCTCCTCTAAAGGCAATTTATACTGCTGTTGTTGCTCCGAAACTTTGCCTAAACTATTCTCCTTTTAAGAAAACACTTTAAATTACCTATGCTGTGACCTTCATTTCTCATTCCCAACAGCATGTGTAATCATTATTTAAAATAAAAGGATATCCCTAAGTTACATAAAAGCGTATACATTTAAACTGAATCTATCGTATGTATCATATATATATGAACTTTATTTGTCTCTATTATTTAATAAGCCATGCTGTTTCAAAAGATCATATCCACATGATGCGTGCGCGCACGCGTGCACACACACACACACACACATACACACACACACACATCACTATGCTTTAAAACTCTGTTGTCATCATAGAGGAGGTAGGCATCATTTTCTGTCACAAGTGTTATCTTCTTCTCCTCATTAGCAACTAAATTACTATTTTCAAGTCCTCCTATCCTTTATTGTATGGTCTTCCCAAAATCACTTACAGCAGAATAATTTCTGTCCAAAAATGCCATGAGATTATGATCATGCTTAGATAGATCTGCTGAAACATTTGTTTCTAAATCTTTTACGTAAAATACAGTGACCACCATCTCTTCTTCCTTTGTGTCTTTGAAATGCTGAGTTGTATTTATCAGGGAAGGGTGGACTTTTGTGACTAATGGTATGTGAAGAAGGCATGACTATGATGCCAGCTTATAAGAAATTTGGTGAATTCATCTAAAGTTGTGAATAACATTTTCCTCATTTTTCTGGCAGAAATAAATCTAGCACCTTCCTTGTAAAATTACTATAAGAATTCAGTTAATATAGGCAGCACACATAAACTATGCTTATAAAACAGAAACTTTTATACACATATTTAACCCTCCTTTCTATTGTATAAATTGAGGTAAATATAATATGCAGTATATCATTCTATAACTTTAATTTCCTTCAAATTTAGATTTTCATATAAACCACACATTGCAATGTTTTCAATGACTATTGATATGTATGAATTATTTCCAATGTTTTTGTTAAGTATATGCTGAAGTACATACGAGCCATGGTTCTTCTTTTATGAAAGTTTGGAGGAAATATTGTGGGAATTTTACAAGATGTAAGAACAACAAAAACTACAAATGACAATAGGATAAGGGGAGATTGTTGGCAATGATTCTTTGCTTAACAAAACATGTGAAAATTGAATGAGATAATTATATGGTCTCTTTGTACGTACTTTCCTCCCTGACTAGTACACCCTCAGCATTTCTGACGACTTTATTATGTTACATGTTCGTCTTCCTCACGCCCCTCCCTTAAAACTTTTAAAATTTTTATATATTTGACTTACCATTTCTGTGCCCAACTGTGTTTGATGACATATGTTGTCTGCCACCCTGAAATACTTATTTAGCAATTGAAAACTATGATCTGCATAGGAGAGCAAACATGGTAGTTGTTTTTCTGAACCTGGGTTATTTACTCCATGTGAAATAAATGTTCTCGATAACTGGACAAATTTTACTTTTCTTAAGACTTACCTTAATGGCATATTAAGATGCTCAGTTTAAGTGATTTTTAAGAGGGCATCTTTTGTTTGTTTGCTTGTTTAAGATAGATTTTTAAACCCAGACAGGACTAAAACTTGCTAAGGAGTTTTAAGGATGCAAGGTCTAAGGATACCCTTGAACTCCTGATCTGTCTTTACCTCCCAAGGGTTAGGATTATAGATCTTGGCCACCATGCCTGGTTGTGAGCACAAGCCATTTAATCGTTTTTAGAATAGCAGAAGGATCAAAGTAGTGGATTAAGATTATATCATTTTATACTTTAAGGAAAAATACATTGAGTTAAATGTTTGACTAGACACTTTTGATTCATTTGACTGTAGTTCTTTCATGTTATGTCCCAAATCCATGTTTACTCTCCTGCAGACTAAACAGGTATGAGTTCAAATTTACATTATCCCAACATTGGTAGAAGTAATATTCTTTCTTGAAATCTAGTCATTTGAAACTTAATAAAGTCATACTGCCTATCTTATAAAATTTAAAATCTTGAAAATAGCAATGAATTTATAGTCAAAGTACAGGATGTATGCTATTGGCCCATGTATGGATGTTTTGTAGTTCTAGCTTTAAAAGTCCATAAACGTGTGTGTGTGTGTGTGTGTGTGTGTGTGTGTGTGTGTGTGTGTGTGTGTAGAAATGACTCAATGATCAAGAGCTCTGGTTGTAATGTAGAAGACCAAAGTTAAATTCCTGGAACAAATACAGTAGTTCATGACCATACTGTTTTCATAACTATATTCTAAGTGAGCTAACATCATCTCCAGGCCTCTTGCAGTAGCAATACAGGTCCATGATATATTGGCATACATGCAGGAAAAATGCGCACACACATGCAAAAAGAAATAATAATACTAATTCATATTAAACGTCTTTGAACAAGCTGTTATATAATTACTATTATTTTTTATGAATAGTATACTAATATTCTTTATGATACTTGACTGATATTCTTGATACTGCTTTGGCAATCTTGTTCTCAGGGTATTTAAAAGACTCGTCCACCTTCATCCTCTTTGTCTTTTGTCTCATTTTGCTTTTTCTAGGCTGTTCTTGCTACTAACATGACATAAAAATGTAAGTTTTGATGGATGCTCCACTGCAGTAGCAAATCGTGTCATTGTCTTACATAATCCATGCATGCTTCCACTCTCATAACTTCTTTGAAATTCAAGAACCTATTTAAGACAGCACAATGGTTCCAAACTGTCCACAGGGATTGCCATTCTTATTGCCAGTCATTGCTGAAAGAGGAAAGGAAATTCAGTGCTGAAAAGCCTTGCCAGTTTAGTGCTTTTATATTATCTTCTATGTAGCAGAACATTGAATCTATCATTTCTAAGACTGTTCTGAGAATCTCTTAATTGCCGTACTTAGAATGAAGAGACATAATTTATCTTCATTTTGTTTGCAATTGCAGCAACATTTCACTCAAATTCAAAAGTACTTTCCTAATTTCATTTCTGAAGGTTGTGTTGACCTTTCCTTCATACTGGATAAATCCTAAGATCCCCTTTCCTTAAGTAAATAAAGCCTATTACAAAATAAATGGCTTGTACTTTTACTTATGTGTTTATATATTAATACGTACATGCAATGTTGGTATAGTATATTGTATAAATTTTTAAATATTTTAGCTTATAATATAATTAAATCATTTTCTGAATCTCTTTGATTTTTCAAAATTCCCTCATAATCCCTGAACACCTTTTTTTTTCAAATTTCTGGACTACTATTACAATGTTTGTCTTCACATACATTTAAACACACACACACACACACACACACACACACACAAACACACACAAACATACATTTCTGAATGCATAAACACAACATGACTACTCTGTATAATATTACCTCTAGGTATGTTTTTAGGGCTACTCATTTGATATTAGATTAATCAATTGGCAATTTCCTCCCAAGTAAGTATTTCTTCAATTGTCAGCCTTTTTTGTCTATAGTTTATACAGGGTTGAGGCTTCATGAGCATTCCCCCATCTATCACCACGTCTATTGTTGTCCTTGATCAGATCATGTTTAGGTATTCCTGTTGAGTAAATTTTATGGGTATAATTTATGATATCAATATGAAACATAATCTCACATGATCCCATGGCCCTTAAAATTTTCCCAAGTTGCTTGTCCTCAATGGTCCCTAAACATGCCACATAGAAGTGTACTATAGATCTCAGTTAGTTTTGGCATCCAAAACTCTGCATTTTGATTAGTTGAAAATCCCTATTATTTTTTTCAATCTTATAAATCTCCCTTAATGGAAGCTAGAAGTAACTCATCTGTGAGTAAAGAAAAAAAATATAATGTTTTTAATAACTGGACTATTATCCTGGTTTAGTAATGTGGCCAATGTGGATTCTTCTCCAATAAATTTGATTTCACTAGCTCAGGTAATGGGCTAAGGACTTATCAAGCACAGTTTTCTTTATATTTAGTGTGCCTTAAGGCAATGTAGAAAGCTTTTGTTATCACAAAAGTAGTTACCACTACTGTTGTATACTTAGGGTTACACACTGTGGTAGTTATATTGTGCAAAAGTGGCTGAAAGTTTCCTCTCTGAGAATTAGCTTTCATAGCACCATTGTATTAATTTTTAATTTATGTTTATTTCATTTTATGTATGTGAATATTTATGAACATGAATACTTGTGCACCACATGTGTGCTCTGCCTCTCAAAGCCAGAGAGAGCATCCGAGGCCACAGAACTGATATCATTGTAACCACTACGTGGGTGATAGGAACCAAACTTGTTTCCTGTCCGTAATAACCTGGGAGTGGCAGCCATTTGGTATTTCACTGGACACCTTGGTATGTTTTTAATTTAAAAGTGGTCTGACAGGCAAAGATTCAGTCAAACCTGTACGATTTTTCACAAACAAAGGTTTTACAATCCCTATGGAATCTGTGTCTTCTGACTTCACAAAACTATGTTCTGATGTAGAAATTTCTGAAAGAAAAATGATATATGTGTTTCCATGTTGATTTTGCATGCTTTTCCCATTACCTTGTAGATTTAAATATCTTTGAAATCATTAAAGGATTAATTTATCTAATATAAGCTATACCATTCCTAGACATAGATAATCCAACATATAACAAGTACACATGCTCCACTATGTTCATAGCACCCGTATTTATAATAGTCAGAAACAGGAAACAACACAGATGGCATACGACAGAAGAATGGGTACAGAAAATGTAGTTCATTTACACAATGAAATACTATACAGCTATTAAGAAGAAGGACATCCTGAGTTTTGCAGGCAAATGGATGGAACTAGAAAATATAATCCTGAGTGAGATAACTCAGACCCAAAAGGACATGCATGGTATGATTTCACTAATAAGTGGATATTAGCCAAAAAAAAAATTAAAAAGTACAGAATACCCAAGATACAGTACACAGAACTCAAAAAGGTCAACAAACTGAAGAGCGCACTTTCATAGGAAAAGAAAGCAATCACAATGGAGTAAAGAAGGCGGGATCTGGGAGAGAAAGGGGACAGGGGCGGGGGGTGTATTAGGGGGAAACGAGAAGAAAGATCTGGTATTGGGTGGGGAAAAAGACTAAAGCCCCAAGGGCCAGCAGAAAGGATAAAACAGGCGACCTCTGGAGAAAGGAGGTTGGGAGGACCATCCAGAATGTACCAGAGATCTGGAAGGTGAGAGACTGTCAAGACTCATATTGGGCAGTGGGGGCTAGATGAAATGCCCTTCAGTGAGGAGAAGGACCTTGTAGAGTCTACCTCCTGCAGAAAGACAGAGCATCAAGTGAGGTATGGGATTGTTATCCCATGGTCAAAATTGTTCCTGTCTGAAAAAATGGCAGGGATGGAAATGTAGAAGATCCTGATGAAATGAAGGTCCAGGGACAGGCCCAAAGTGGGATTCAGCTCAAGGGGAGGCCCCAAAACCTTACACTATTACTGAGTATATGGGGAGTTCACAATGGAACCTATCATGACTGCCCTCTAAAAGACACAACAAGCAGCTGAAAGAGTCAGATGCAGATATGTGTACCCAATCAATGAACAGAAGCTTATGACCACTGACCACTGTGGTCGAATTAGAAAAAGCTGAAAGAAGCTGAGGAGGAGGGTGACACTATAGGAGGACCAGCAGTCTCAATTAACCAGGACCCCCGAGATCTCTCAGACACTGGATCACCAAGCAGGCAGCATACACCAACTGAGATGAGGCCACCAACACTTATACAGCATAGGGAGTGCTGGCCCTGAATACAGTCAGAGAAGATGCACCTAACCCTCAAGAGATAGGAGGCCCAAGGGAGTTTAGAGGCTTGATAGAAAGGGTAGGGTAAGATGGGGACATCCTTGTGAAAACATGGGGGCAAGGATGAGGTATGTTATGTAGAAGAATTAGAGGGAAGACCAATCTGGAGGGAAATAAAAGCTGGACTGTAAATATATTTAAATAAATATATTTAAACAAATAAAATTTAAAAAAAATAAAAAAGAAAATAAACTTGGAAATTAAAAAGAAAAAAAATTCCAGACCACCTGGTAGGATTGGAACAATTGATGGTAGGTTGAGCCCTCCCACATCAATAAACCACACCACACCAACCCGCACGCCTCCCCTCACCCCCTAGCCCCATGCTTTTTATTACAGGCTAGTCTAATGGAAGCATTTTCTCAACTCTGATTCCTTCTTCTCAGATAACTCTAGTGGGTGTCATGTTGAAAACTGAGGATAGTGAAAACTATACTCAACAATAAAAAAACTTCTGGGGGAATCATGATCCCTAACTTGTTCAAGCAGTATTACAGAGCAATAGTCATAAAAACTGTATGGTATTAGTACAGACACAGGCAGATAGAGATCAGTGGGCAGAATTGAAGACCCAGAAATGAACCCACACACCTATGGTCACCTGATCTTTGAAAAAGGAGCTAAAACCATCCAAGGGAAGAAAGATAACATTTTCAACAAATGGTGCTGTTTCAACTGGAGGTCACCATGTAGAAGAATGCAAATGGACCATTCTTATAACACTGTACAAAGCTTAAGTCCAAGTGGATCAACAACTCCACATCAAACCATATACACTCAAACTAATAGAAGTAACAGTGGGGAAGAGTCTCGAACACATGAGCACTGGGGAAAATTTCCTGAACAAAATACCAACAGCTCATGCTCTGAGATCAAGAATCGACAAATGGGACCTCATAAAACTGCAAAGCTTCTGTAAGGCAAAAGACACTGTCATTAGGACAAAACGACAACCAACAGATTGGGAAAAGCTCTTTACCAATCCAATAACTGATAGAGGGCTTATATCCAAAATATACAAAGAACTCAAGAAGTTAGACTCCAGAGAGCCAAATAACCCTTTTCTTTTAAAAACGGGGTACAGAGCTATACAAAACATTCTGAGCTGAGGATTGTCAAATGGTCAAAAAGCACCTAAAGAAATGTTCAACATCCTTAGTCATCAGGGAAATGCAAATCAAAACAAACCTGAGATTCCACCTAACACGAGTCAGAATGGCTAAGATAAAAAAAACTCAGGTGACAGCAGACGCCGGTGAGGATGTGGAGAAAAAGGCACACTCCTCCATTGTTGGTGGGATTACAAACTGGTACAACAATTCTGGAAATCAGTCTGGAGGTTCCTTAGAAAATTGGACATTGCACTACCTGAGGACCTATACCTCTCCTGGGCATATACCCAGAAGATGCTCCAACATACAACAAAGACACATGCTCCACTATGTTCATAACAGCCTTATTTATAATAGCCAGAAGCTGGAAAGAATCCAGATGCCCTCAACAGAGGAATGGATTCAAAAAATGTGGTACATCTAAAAAATGGAATATTCAGCTAACAAAAACAAAGACTTCGTGAAATTCATAGGCAAATGGAATGAAGTAGAAAATATCATTCTGAGTAAGATAACTCAATCACAGAAAAACACACTTAGTATGCACTCATTGATAAGTGGATATTAGTCAAAACGCTCGAATTACCCAAGATGCAATCCACAGACCACAGGAAGTTCAAGAAGAAGGATGACCCACTCCTTCTTAGAAAGGGAAAAACTATATCCATAGGAGGAGATGTGGAAGCAAAATTGAGAGCAATGATTCAAGGAATGGTTATTCAGAGCCTGCCCTACATGTGGTCCATATATATACAGCCACAAAACTAGATAAGATTGATGTAGCTAAAAAACACATGCTGAAATGGACCGGATATAGATCTCTCCTGAGAGACACTTCCCCAGCATGTCCAATAAAGAGGTCAATGCTAGCAGCAAACCACGGAACTGAGAACAGGATCCCCTTAAGGGGAATTAGAAGAAGTATTGAAAGAGTTGAAGGGACTTGTAACCCCATAAATAAAACAGTGTTAACCAACCAGAGATTCCAGGGACTAAACCGTTACCGAAAGTCTATATGTGGACTAACCCAGGGCTCCAGCCGCATATGTCACAGAGAATAGCTTTGTTGGGGCACCAGTGGAAGGGGTAGCCCTTGGTCCTGCCATGGTCGGAGCCCCCCAGTGCAGGGGAATATGTGGGAAGGGCGGCAGGGAATGTATAGGGGGAATACCCGTATGTGGAAGGAAGAGGAGCGGGAATGGGGATTATGGACAGGAAACCGGGAAGGGGAATAACGTTTGAATTGTAGGTAAAGAAACATATCAAATAAATATTTAAAAAAAGAAAAAAGTATATATAAGTTTGACGATGCGAGTGTGAGTCCTAGAACCCACATGAAAAAGCCATATGTATTGGTGTCTACAGTACTTGTGGCAGACACTTCTAAATGCTCACTTGTGTGAGCAATGCAGCAAAAACTGTAAAACTCCTGCATCAACAGGTTGGGATGAGGGCAAAGTTGGCCTCTGACTTTAAGCATCCACTGTCTCACATGCACACCAAACACAGACACAGACACAGACACAGACACAGACACACACACACACACACACACACACACACACACACACATGCACACACACCCCATATATAATACATGCATAATACAAAAGTTAAAGTTTTAATAGGTAAGAAAAATAAAAATAATTTCTAGAATAATATCACTAGAGACTTGAATTAGGTGGGTCTTCACGTGTTCATATGTAAAATAAAATGATGAAAATATACTCTATTTACTACCAATAAATTTAAGCTCTCACTGGAATCAAGTACTTAGAGAATCCCTCACCTTTCCAAACATCTATTTATGAGGGAAACGACAAAGCTATAGAATGTTATTTAAAATTTTTGTGGTCTCAAATTCTATGACACATGCCATTTTTCCCATAAGTCACTCAAAATATGTTTGAAAGACAGAAACTATCAAAACCCATGTTTAAACTGGAAGTTAGCCTTTAGCAATTAGCATTGGCACAAAATGACTGCGAAATGGGAACTACCAACTTTACAAATGCATTTACACTTGGAAAAGCTGCTGGCTTTATGTGCTTTGTCCCAAAAGCTCTCATGTTAATTCCAAAATGGACAAAATATCTAATTAGAAGCAATTTGATATCAGCCAGTTATCTGCATTAAACATAAGTGTTACTATTCATTGTAGAAATGAATCTATTATTTCTCCAAAAAAATCAGAGTCATTAGTTCAAAAAAGCTTACTGAAATCGAGCACTAAAAAGCTAAAGTGAGGATTTCAATTTTAAAAGGAAATATACATATCATTTCAAAGTAAATGACACTTTAATAGGCATAATTAGCACTATAAAGTGTTCAAGAGTCTTGAGAAAAGTATATGAGTTTTGAGCTTGAATGTGGTAGATTACTTCACAGGCCATCTACACATTCTATTATGAGCAGGTTTAAGGACATTAATGCTCTAAACAGGCTTATGAAGAAATAGATATTCTTTGAAGCAAGAAACTGGAAAATGAATATGAGGAGAGAATTGAACTCTCCAAATTAACAGAGATCAGCAATAAGTAAGTTCCTTCCTGTTTGATCTTCATGAGGAATTACTGCCTTCTGGTTAAACATAATTGTCATGTAAAGTTAAGCTTTGTAACAATCTGAGACTGCTTCTCAATTTCCCTGGGCGACCTCTGCTTTGGTCCTATGTAATGCTAAGATATCAGAGTAGTCATCTTATATCAGACTCCTACACGTGGTTGACAGAGGCTTTCCTAGGTATGTTGATATCTTTCATAGACATCTATGTGTGTCGTCATGGTGTTCTTACCTCTCTGCCTTGTCTTTCTTATCTACTTCTCCTCTGACCTTTATTTTTGAACTGTTCTGTTTGAATAACCAGTGACAAGTTATTTGGCTTTGTATACCTACTATGCACCTGGTTTGTTTGTTGTTTTGACTGTGACATTGTTGTGATTCCGATCCTGCTACTGTTTGCTTGATTTACTTTTTTGCCTTATGAGCTGTGTTTTCTACAGAACAGAGTGAGCACTGGAATGAACATGAAATCATCAGATACCAAGAGTCCTCCTGGCTTAATTCCAAGAGACACATGGTTCTTTCATGTTTTTTCCCCCTCTCCTATAGATTCTCACATGGTATGCTCTTTTCACTTGAATAATGGCATACTAATGAAAATGATTCTGTGACATTATTAATTGAATGTCAATGATCATCAAAATATGATTAGCTTCATGCCTTGAAGCCCTAAAGGCTGTTACCAACACATCAAATTCTGAAACAAGAAAATAGTTTTTCATGTTTCCTTGAGAAACGTATTCTTGGTCATTGGAGTATTGATCCATAGCTATACCATCTGTAATGAAGACTGGTGACTTTCAGCGTATGCTCAGAACATGTAATGAAATAAAGACAAATTGATTTTATGCTGACAAGAATATTATACCCCTTACTTTTGTTTCTCTTGATATTTAGTTCTGGGCATGAGACCGAAGGTATCATGGACAATAAAATCATAGTTAAAATGTTAGATACACTCAGATCTCTTAAGAATTAAAACATTCAATGAGAGGCAATGCAGTCATTGTACATTTTTACAGATTTTTTTAATTGCTGTGGGTCTGAGCTGTGGTGTGTGTAAACAAGTAAAAAGGCACACAAGTACCCAGAAATATCAGAATTACTGGAGCTGTGTGTTTCCCAATATGGGTATGTAAAGAGACTCAAGTCCTCCTCAAAAGCAAGATCAGATCTTACCTGCTGAGTCTCTACTTCAACAAAATTTTAATTTTGGTCATTTTGTTCTAACAATGACACAGTTAAAATTAGTATTCATATCACCTCCTTCATTCCTCGTGGTGTCATTTCTAACTTACTCAACTGTGTGACTTTTATATTTACCTTTTGCTACATCATATGTTTTGTCTTCATAACTATCACATGCAAATAAAAACTCAGTATAATGAAAATTAAAGAATGTCTTTGAAGATTATAGTCATCAATTTTCCTGTAAGTTTCTTCTCACAGAAATAACTATTTATATTATTAAACTCGGAGATTCTCTAACAATTGTTCCCCTGTGGTTATATTGTAATAATAACAAAATATTATTTTACATTTAGCATCTGACTTGACATCAACACTACAAAATTTAAACACTTTTAATTTAAAGTTTTAAATGGAAATTCACTAAGTAATGGTATCACTTGAATTAAGATTTACATAAAATAAATGTATAATTTGATTGTGAGCAATATATTCTATAAACAGAGTATTCTGTGATGCTTGGTAGGGTGAGATTTGTGAATTATTGTCTCATAATGTTTTATGCCAGTTTATAATTTTAGATATCTGTGAATCTAGAGATATAAGTTTATCACAACTTTAATATGCTGTACAAACACAGAAGTAATATATTAATAATAAAAGGTCATTTCAGAAAGTAAAGTTTGATAAAATAATGTAAAATGTCAAACGGAGATAATTTCCACTTCATCAACTTTAATTCTCTGTTTTGAACTTTTGAGCAACATGACATTTCTAGGAATCATCCTTTAAACCTTTTGCTGTAAAAATAAAGCATAGAACAGATAATAAACACACTTAGTCAAAGAGAAACAGCTTAGTAAATTGTGAGCTGTGGCATTCTTGTTATCATTGCTTAGGTGTGGGCTTAAACCTTTACTCATTACTTTTTTGGCCATAATTCACGAGTCTTCATTTTTTCCTTATGGGGCAACCTGTTTGAACATTTTAAAGCTATGATGTATTTCCAATGCATGTGGTTTTATTTTCCTAATTTCATTTTTAATTTTGAAGTTAACTGGTATTTTGCCTGTACATATGTCTGTAGGAGAGTGTAACTGAAGTTTCAGACAGGTGTGAGCTGCCATGTAGGTGCAGGGAATTTAATCCAGGTCCCATGGAAGAACAGCCAGTGCTCTTAACTAACTGCTAGGCCATCTCTCTAGACCCATGTGTGAATTTCATATTCAGTTTGTGTGCATATTGTAATTGTTTAAATTTGTCATTTTAATTGTAGTTTAAATGTATTTAATTACAGAGATTTATTCTTCATTTTTCTATACATTCTATTTATAATACACAAGTACCACTTAGAGAACAGAGATTTGTGTCAGGGTTCTGTGAAATTTAGTGGCTTTTATAACTTCTGAATTTTCTACAAATTAGTAGTGAGTTTTAATGAAACAGAATCTTAAGACTTTGAACAAAATTATGGAAATATGCTTTAATTATTTTTGATGGGAAAGGAATACTTGAAATTATAATCATAGTGATGTATTTATCCATGTGCTAGACGTGAGTTTTTCTACTGAAAAACTTTATACCGTATATGTATCTATTTGTGCTGATACCAAACACGTAGTTACTATGCATTTAAGAAATCACTGAATACCGCATGATAATTTATGTATTGTAACCTTTCAATATATAAACTATAATCTATATAAAATAATAACACTCTTTGCAATTATTGTGAGTAGAAAAGTAAATATATTTTTCTATGTTATTTATTATCTCTCTACAGTAAGAATTAGGTGCAGAATATAAACCCCTCCTTACATTATCATTTAATTATAAATTAATCATTTAATTATAAATACAAATACACATCCGTGAAACTATATAAGTAACTCATTTTTTTGAAAAATGTTTTTTTAAGATTATTAGGGTTGAAATAACTTTCACCATCTAACTTACTCTAGATTTAGTAATATGATATAATTGTGATCTTTTGGAATCGTGCAAAATGTAGGTTTTTAGATTCAGATAAAACACAAAGGGTCACCAGTTAAATATGATAGTAGTCTCTCAAAGTTTGAATAAATGATCTATGGTTTCTTTTGAAAGCTGTTTGAACATTTTAAATGTATGATGTATTTCCAACGTATTTCCTCAAATGATTAGGGAAATATTTTCTAACAAAAACTTCTCAAAATTCTATAATCTATCTGAAAAATTTTAAGTATCAATTACATTACCTAAATAGTCACTTCTAGTCTTTCAAACTTTAGAATATTCCTTTCTGTTTTATTCATGATTAAGTACATTGTAACATGTTGGCTTCATTTACAACCACCCCATTTTCTATTCTGAATTTACCAATATCTCTCACCTTCCTTCAAATTTAAGATCTTACCAAAGCCAATAACAAACTCAATGAAAACCCAATTAAATTTCCTATAACATGTTTTTTTGAATAAAACGAAAAGAAATTCTAAAATTATGTGTACAACTAAAGTAACCAGATAACTGCTGCAATCCTGAACATTAACAATGAAAAAGGTGCAGTAATATTACTCTGAGAAATGACATATGCTACTAAATGTTTAATGATATTGAACTATACATCCTCCTTCAGTATCCAATACCAGGTTTTCTGTTAAATCTTATGAGAAACTACCTCATTATTCATGTTTCAAATAACTATTCAAGGAAACGTATCATTTTCTACTGCATGCTTATAAAAATGTATCTAGTATCCAACTTCTAACAATTTATCAGACCCAATCCACACATTTGAGATTTCTGCTATGCCAGCAACCCAGGTGTCATAATCTGTATTATTAAAGAGTAATAAAATAAGACTTTTGTCAGGATTTTGTGATTTGAATGAGAAATTTTATTATGATTTCTGTTGTTAGTAATTCACATTTATCTTCTGTCAATGATTCTGTCTTATGATCTCTAATAAGGGTGGCGATGGGTACTTTCCTGAAGATGCAACAGTAGAAGGAGCTACTAAACTGTATTGGCCATGTGGCATTAGCAAAGATTCAATTAAAAATAAAAATAAAACCACGGGTACTTAAAAGGATTTACAAGAGTCTCTACAGATTGTTTCTTAATATATTCCCTGGTATCTGTTGATCTTCAGATTCAGGACAAACCACTGAGATGCCTATTTAATATACCAAAGTAGAGCTACCTCTAAGTTCACCCAGCATCCTTCATTCCTTACCTATTAAAGGTCAGGGCTAGCATAACCTGTCCTCCACCTTGAATTTTCCTGCACTTTCAGGCCTTGGGCCTGGGTTTCCCCTGCCTCAGACTCTTCCCTGTGCAATCCTGACATTTTTATATTTCTGTTTTTCTGACTCTCTCTCCCACTCTCTCTTCCTCTCCCTCCATCTCTCTTCTCTCTTTGCACAAGGGATTTCCGTCTTTCTCTTCCATCTCCCTGTGTCTCTCCACATAGCTTTCACTTACCCACTCTTAGGGTTTTACTCTGTGAACAGACACCATGACCAAGACAGCTAACACTTAAATAAAGTTTAATTGGAACTGGCTTACAGGTTCAGAAGTTCAGTCCATTATCAACAACATGGGAGTCTAGCATCATTCAGGCAGACATGGCATAGGAGGAGCTGAGAGTTCAGTATCTTGCTCCTAAGGTAAAGAGGAGAAGACTGGTTTCCAAGGAGCAAGGATGAGGGTTTTCTGATCTATGACCACAATGAAACACCTCCTCCAACAAGGCCATACCTCCTAATAATACACATTCAAACCAATATAGTCAGTGAACTCATCTAAAAGCCATCTTCGATAAACCTGCCTTTCTATTTGCTTTGGCTTGAATTGTTTCATTTTATCAATATATATAACATTTCAGTGTCATTCAAAAGAAATAATCTTGGGGAGGAAGAACAGGTGAAGATGCAGATGGGCAGTTAACTTGCTGTGTTCTATAAAATAAAATTAGAAGTGACTTACTTTATGTTGTTTTAATCACTGAGATAAATAAAATGGATAGAGTTTTTGTAACATGACAAGGATTGCTTGATTTATATGGTGACCTGTATATATATATATCAACAGACAGAGATCATCAATGATCAAGGCCATGTTGTGGCCCAGTCACCTTATTAACAAGTCTAATCTTTAATTTCTACTTGTATGAGACATACTGGAAAATGTATATAAATATTGGTTAGGTTCTCTGTAAAATCCTAATAACTACATTCAACAACCTATTTAAAAATTATTACACTAGCCAGATCTTACCAAGCTAAAACACTCATCTACAGAAAATCAACTATCTAAATGTGTCTTCTCATTTTGCTTATCAACAAAGCTTTGAGGTTGAATTTGGTTCATGTCTTATTATGTCTCACAACAAACTAAAAAACTGAATCTGCTTTGGTTTTGATCAATAATTTGATCAATTTGCATACCCCAGAGGCTCATAGCCTTCTCTGAACTTCCAGTAATTTCTTTGACTAAATTTAGTATCAACCTCATAGTCCTTCTCAATATGTAACCACTTGTTAAGTTTGAAAACTGGTATATACATAGAAGAAAAAAATGTTCCTTTTATGGTAGTTTGCCACTCTGCTCCTAAAGTTTGTGATTGCTTTTGTATCTCATCTAAATCAAAATCTGACCTCAGGAATATGTTAAGTATTTTCATGTAACAGACCAACTACATATCATTAGCTTCACTCCAGCCATCCTAGATAAACATAATATCTATATGTTCCTTATGTATTCTTTGCGCACTTACCATTGAGGCTAGTTTATCTGATGTGAGTGGCATCATTGCAATTTTTTGATAATGCATCATAGGCCATCAGTCATTTGCTTAAGAATGCTCCAAAAGTTCAGATTGTATAGCATTTGGATTTCTCATTTTTGGATTAGTATAACTAATTCTCTTTGGTGTTATTACTTTTGCATTGTTTCATGAAATATACATATGCTGAATTTGCATCCGTAATTTTGGCAAGATGGAGTCTCTGAAAGTTATCTATAACTGAATTGGCTTGATCCAAATGATTTAATTTTTTTGTGGTGTAGCCACATGATGTCATGAAATATTTTATACATGAGGATAATATCAGGAGACTAAAGATTTACAAAATACCATTTATAATATCATGGTTAAATTCTAAATATATGTTGAATTTACCAGTGGGAGATATACCATCTTACGATGAATTCAAACATAGATATATTCATTATATTTTAAGTCAATTGTGCAATAAATAAAATTACTATATTAAAGCCAAGTATATTTTTACTAAGTTTATATATAATCTGTTTCCATGAAAAATGAGAGGGGAAAAACAGAAATAAGGAAAATCTAGATCAAATAATACAAAACATTTTAAAATCTGATATAATTATTTTTATAATGTATTAATTTAAGGAACTAGCTTCAATTAGAAACACATTAATAAATACAAATTTTCATATTTTTTGAAAAATTTATGAATACATCTTTTAGGCAATAAAATTGTCTATTATTAAAAATTATTAAAATGAATATATGTTGTGAATTTCAACAAATGTAAATTATTTTTCTTATCCAGATTTGTTGCAAAGCTATGCCTTCTAAGTACTAACATGCAGACCAGACAGTTGTAATCAATACTGAATACTTAATTCAGCACAGTCTCCTTGATAGAAATTCCTCCTATTCAAATTATTTGTTCCTCATCTTTTCAAGAATACATTTTGTACAATGGAAAAAAACACCTTGAAGAAACATTTTTGCTAATTTTAAATTACTGTTATGAGTGATGTGGTAAAAGATTTAGAGTGAGTGATAGTTCAAGATTAATTTTTATTCTTTTATTTTGAAATAGAAAAATTACAAGTTGGTTTGTATTTCAGTATTATGTCCAAAACAACAATGCCATAAAAATGTATAGTTCAGGAGAGGTAAACCTCTCCTTGGCAAAAGATGCCACAACAAAAAACAAAGACACATGCTCCTCTATGTTCATAGCAACCTTATTTATAATAGGCAGAAGCTGGAAAGAACCCAGATGCCTTCAACAGAGGAATGGATACAGAAAATGTGGTACATCTACACAATGGAATATTACTCAGCTATCAAAAACAATGCCTTTATGAAATTCGTAGGCAAATGGATGGAACTAAAAAATATCATCCTGAGTGAGGTAACCCAATTACAGAAAAAGACTCATGGTATACACTCACTGATAAGTGGATATTAGCCCAATTGCTCGAATTACCCAAGAAGCATAGACCACATACAACTCAAGAAGGATGACCAAAATGCAGATGCATCAACCCTTCTTTAAGAGGGGAACAAAATATTCATAGGAGGGGATAGGGAGGCAAAGTTTGGAGCAGAGACTGAAGGAACAGCCATTCAGAGCCTGCTGCACATGTGGCCCATATAGCCACCAAAACTGGATAAGATGGATGAAGGTAAGAAGTGCATGCTGACAGGAACCGGATATAGATCTCTCCTGAGAGACACAGCCAGAGCATGTCAAATACAGAGGCGAATTCCAGCAGCAAACCACTGAACTGAGAACAGGACCCCTGTTGGAGGAATTAGAGAAAGGTCTGAAGGAGCTGAAGGGGTTTGCGACCCCATAAGAACAAGAATGCCACCTAACCAGAGCTTCTGGGACTAAACAACTACCCAAAGACTATACATTAACGGGCCCTGGACTCCAACTTCATATGTAGCACTGAATAGCCTTGTTGGGGCACCAGTGGAAGGGGAAACACTTGGTCCTGCCAAGGTTGGACCCCCCAGTGTAGGGGATTGTTGGGGAGCGGTAAGGGGGAAATATGGAAGGGAGTGGGAGAGGTTAGGGTGCTGATGGATAGGAAACCGGGAAAGGGAATAACATTTGAAATATAAATAAGAAATACCCAATTTAATAAAAATGGAAAAATAAATTAATAAAAAATACAAGAAAAATGTAGTTCAAAAGTCTATTTTTAATCCCTGAAGCAACCAGTTCAGAAAAGCAATCAAATCTCCTTATTAAAATGTCAAATTTGACATTAATCACTTTTTCCATAGACAACATCTTAAAATCCCAAATTAGAATTAAAATGTAGAATATCCTCTATACAGTATTTTAGTAAGATCTAAAATTATTAAATTTATATTTCCCAATTAGCCAAAGGCGCAATGTATATATGGAGACATAGAGAACATAAAACATCTCTCCCTCCATCAATAATTGTATTCTGCGTGCATAGGAAACACCAGTTTATTATCCCTGCATATTTTCTGATGAGATTTCAAAGAGCTTTCCAGCCACATTACACGTATTCTAAAATTGTATTGTAGAGATGGCAGTTAGCCCACTGTAAAAATAAGAAAAGATAGGAGCTTTTCTTTTTTTTTTTTATTAACTTGAGTATTTCTTATGTAAATTTCGAGTGTTATTCCCTTTCCCGGTTTCCGGGCAAACATCCCCTTCCCTCCCCCCCTTCCTTATGGGTGTTCCCCTCCCCACCCTCCCCCAATTGCCGCCCTCCCCCCGACAGTCTAGTTCACTGTGGGTTCAGTCTTAGCAGGACCCAGGGCTTTCCCTTCCACTGGTGCTCTTACTAGGATATTCATTGCTACCTATGAGGTCAGAGTCCAGGGTCAGTCCATGTATAGTCTTTAGGTAGTGGCTTAGTCCTGGAAGCTCTGGTTGCTTGGCATTGTTGTACATATGGGGTCTCAAGCCCCTTCAAGCTCTTCCAGTTCTTTCTCTGATTCCTTCAACGGGGTCCTATTCTCAAATCAGTGGTTTGCTGCTGGCATATGCCTCTGTGTTTGCTGTATTCTGGCTGTGTCTCTCGGGATCGATCTACATCCGGCTCCTGTCAGTCTGCACTTCTTTGCTTCATCCATCTTGTCTAATTGGGTGGCTGGATATGTATGGGCCACATGTGGGGCAGGCTCTGAAAGGGTGTTCCTTCTGTCTCTGTTTTAATCTTTGCCTCTCTATTCTCTGCCAAGGGTATTCTTGTTCCCCTTTTAAAGAAGGAGTGAAGCATTCACATTTTGATCATCCGTCTTGAGTTTCATTTGTTCTAGGCATCTAGGGTAATTCAAGCATTTGGGCTAATAGCCACTTATCAGTGAGTGCATACCATGTATGTCTTTCTGTGATTGGGTTAGCTCACTCAGGATGACATTTTCAGTTCAACCATTTGCCTAATGAATTTCATAAAAGTCGTTGTTTTTTGATAGCTGAGTAATATTCCATTGTGTAGATGTACCACATTTTCTGTATCCATTCCTCTGTTGAAGGCATCTGGTTTCTTTCCAGCTTCTGGCTATTATAAATAAGGCTATGATGAACATAGTGAGCACGTGTCTTTTTTTATATGTTGGGGCATCTTTTGGGTATATGCCCAAGAGAGGTATAGCTGGATCCTCAGGCAGTTCAATGTCCAATTTTCTGAGGAACCTCAGACTGATTTCCAGAATGGTTGTACCAGTCTGCAATCCCACCAACAATGGAGGAGTGTTCCTCTTTCTCCACATCCTCGCCAGCATTTGCTGTCACCTGAGTTTTGATCTTAGCCACTCTCACTGGTGTGAGGTGAAATCTCAGGGTTGTTTTGATTTGCATTTCCCTTATGACTAACGATGTTGAACATTTCTTTAGGTGTTTCTCAGCCATTCGGCATTCCTCAGCTATGAATTCTTTGTTTAGCTCTGAACCCCATTTTTTAATAGGGTTATTTGTCTCCCTGCGGTCTAACTTCTTGAGTTCTTTGTATATTTTGGATATAAGCCCTCTATCTGTTGTAGGATTGGTAAAGATCTTTTCCCAATCTGTTGGTTGCCGTTTTGTCCTAACCACAGTGTCCTTTGCCTTACAGAAGCTTTGTAGTTTTATGAGATTCCATTTGTTGATTCTTGATCTTAGAGCATAAGCCATTGGCGTTTTGTTCAGGAAATTTTTTCCAGTGCCATGTGTTCCAGATGCTTCCTAGTTTTCTTCTATTAGTTTGAGTGTGTCTGGTTTGATGTGGAGGTCCTTGATCCACTTGGACTTAAGCTTTGTACAGGGTGATAAGCATGGATCGATCTGCATTCTTCTACATGTTGACCTCCAGTTGAACCAGCACCATTTGCTGAAAATGCTATCTTTTTTTCCATTGGATGGTTTTATGTATAGGAGCTTTTCTTAAACAGGAAAGCATACATAGAATTCTGGAGACAGGCTGTCTTTTCCTGATGCTATAAGAAGAGACCATTTTGTGCTTTCATTAATTTCTGAGTTCTTTGTACATTTTGGATATTAGCCCTCTATCAGATGTAGGATTGGTAAAGATCTTTTCCCAATCTGTTGGTTGCCATTTTGTCCTGCTGACAGTGTTCTTTGACTTACTGAAGCTTTGCAGTTTTATGAGGTCCCATTTGTTGATTGTTTATCTTAGACCATAAGACATTAATGTTCTGTTCAGGAAATATTCCCCTGTGACAGTGTGTTTGAGACTCTTCCCCACTTTCTCTTCTTTTGGTTTCAGTATATCTGATTTTATATAGAAGTCCTTGATGCACCTAGACTTGAGCTTTGTACAGGGCGATAAGAATGAATCTATCTGCATTCTTCTACATGCTGACCTCCAATTGAATCCGCACCATTTGTTGACAGTGCTGTCTTTTTTCCATTGCATAGTTTTAGCTCATTTGTCAACATAGCTATGTGGTTCTATTTTTAGTTCTTTCCCATTAATCTACCTGCCTGTCCCTGAAGTGATACCATGCAGTTTTTATCACTATTGCTTCGTAATACAGATTGAGGTCAGGGATGGTGATTGCCCTAGAAGTTGAGAATAGTTTTCACTATCCTCGATATTTTGGTTATTCCAAATGAATTTGCAAATTGATTTTTTTAACTCTATGAAGAATTGAGTTGGAATTTTGATGGGTATTGCATTGAATCTGTAGATTGCTTAGGACAGGATGGTCTTTTTAAAAAAAATAGTAGACATTTTTACTATATTAACTCAGCCAATCCATGAGCATGGGACATCTTTCCATCTTCTGAAATCTTCAAATTATTTCTTCAGAGACTTGAAGTTCTTGTCATACCGATCTTTCACTTGCTTGGATAGAGTCACACCAAAATATTTTATATTATTTGTGATTATTGTGTAGGGTATTATCACCCTAATTTCTTACTCAGCCTGTTTATCCTTTGAGTAGAGGAAGGCTACTGATTTGTTTGAGTTAATTTTATGTCTAGCCACTTTGCTGAAGTTGCTTATCAGGTATAGGAGCTCTCTGGTGGAATTCTTGTGGTCACTTAACTATACAATCATATCATCTGCAAATAGTGATATTTTGACTTCCTCCTTTCCAATTTGTATTCTTTGACTTCCTTTAATTTTCTCATAAAATGTGAAGCTATAGATGTATAGATCTTATAAGGCTTAGGTCTTTATATAGACATCCTGAGATTCATGCAATCAATGTCATTCAAATGACTGGTTTAGTTAGAAAATACCATATCTATTCTAAAATTAATGGAATGCTTGAAACAGAGAAAACACTAAAAGTACTCATTAAATAATAATCTCTTTTAAATAATAAATACTACCAAAGGAGGAACCATATATTACATATATAATTATATTTATATACGTATATATATATAAATGTATGACAAATGGTTTGATTTAGAAAATACATTTTCAAATGTTTAAAGGATTAAAAAAGTATACAAGACAATCATGTAGATAAGAATAATATGACTAGGATTGATGAATGATATTTAGATATTGATTAACTTGATTGATTTGAAGTAATATTCTTTATTTTTCCTGGTATGAATCAGATGAACTCTTTTTTCATAACAAGAAAACAAATAAAATAGATATTCTTCCCATATTGCTGAAGTTTCCAGAAATTATTTATTAGGTTCAATTACTTTTCATATTCTCTGTTTTCACTATGCTCACAGAGGGTAAACAAACCTAACATTTAAAGTTGAATGCTATGAAAATATTTCTGCAGTGATTATGAAACACACTGAAAGTTCACATACTAATGTGAACATCAAGTCAGAAACATTCCTTGGATTTCTGCTATGAACAACTTACAATAACCAGACACTGGAGGATTAACTCAATGGATCTGCATTTCAATTTCACAAAATCCAAAATGAGCAGTTGAAAGACACTATTATTGTTTAAACCAAATAAATAACACATGTGAAATTTGTATCACATATGAAATAGAAATAGCCTTCAAGATTTTTAATATTAAAATTTAAATAGTATTTATTTATATTACCTTCAGTAGTCATATTGGAGTCTGGCTTCTCAGCTGAGCTCTGGATTTTTCATATTCACTAGAGGATAATTTTTTGCCCTCAATCACAAAACTTCAAAAATATTTGGGAAGTTCTTTTCATTTCCTTATTACAACTGCCATTGTGAAGGTGAAAGTAACTCTGTATATTGTAAAAAAAAAAAAAAAAAATGGGCCTAGTATCATTTTACTTCACATGGAGTATGACTGGAAACTTAACATTTGCATTTTCATGACATATTCCTTAGAGTTTTATAACCAAAATCATACAATTTGTGCAAATAACCTGATTTTCAGTCACATATTTTGGCTCAATCTAACCTTACCTCAATTTTCCTTTCGTTTCTTTCTTTCTTTCTTCCTTTCTTTGCCTTTCCTTGTTTCTTTGTTTCTCTTTCTCTTTTCTTCCTTCCTTCCTCCTGTTCTCTCTCCCTTTCTTTCTTTCTTTCTTTCTTTCTTTCTTTCTTTCTTCCTCTCTTTTCCTTCCTTCCTTTCTTCCTCTCTTTTCCTTCCTTCCTTTCTTTCTTTCTTTCTTTCTTCCTCTCTTTTCCTCCCTTCCTTTCTTTCTTTCTTTCTTTCTTTCTTTCTTTCTTTCTTTCTTTCTTTCTTCCTTCCTTCCTTCCTTCCTTCCTTCCTTCCTTCCTTCCTTACAGCTGTACCTTCCTGGTCAGCCCCAGGAGGAGGAAGTAGCCAAATAAAGGAATAGACCTAGGGGTCTTGTTTTAGGAATATAATCTAATAAGACTAGCAAGGGAAAGAGAATGGGGGAGAGAGGTAAGGCTTTCAGAGACATGTTTGCCATCATCTAGATTAATAGAGTCTGTTACCTTTTCTATACAAAATAATAATATTTAAAGGGACATGTGTCTTAAAAATGACACATTTGGGCGTAATTTAACACTTAAAATTAATAATTTTAATAATTTTATTTTTTGATCTATGTTTTAGATATTTATAACATTTTTGGTTTTACAATAATATTCCTGTTTATATTTATATGTGGAACATGTGTGCATTTTGTTGTAATAATATTAAAGTTACCAAGATTTTCATAATATAGCATAAATATATTTTTACTTCCTTTTTGTTCTAAATAATAAATGAAATGAAGAACTCATATAACAATTTTATTGTGTATTTTAATAATGAAACAAGGTTGTGGGATTGAATGAATTTTATGATGTTTCTGGCTTTTTCTCCTGTTGTGAACATCTATCCATACCGGTTTACATAGGACTGGAAGATGTTCTTTAGGATTTTGTACAACAAAAGCCATCAGTGGGGTTGGCATCTCCTTCAGTTCCTTCAGTCCTTCACCCAAATCTTCAACACGCATCCTAGACTACCCCATAATCCTATAGAAACTTGATACCTCAGAGAAGGGGAATGCCCATGAGGGTGGGAGGAAACCTTCTCAGAGGTGAAGGGGAGGGCAAATGGGGTGAAGAATTCTGGGGGGGGGAACCAGGAGAGGGACATCATTTGAGATGTAAATAAAAAATTAATTAATTTAAAAATAAATCTTTGAAAAGAAGCCATCAATGATCTTACAACATGCTGGACACTAAATGCTGAACTAACCTGTCAGTTCAGATATGCCCATTGTTTATAATGGTACTCAAGCTTTGTTTTCTTTGAATATGAAGTTTCCAATGAAATTTATGTCTGGTTTTATAAATATATTCAAAATTCATGACTGTGGAAATAATAAGTCCTAAAGAAAAGAACATATTAATGTCCTTTGGCTACAAAATTACATATCAAGCTGTCTTCTAAATATACATGTATATTATATATCAATATCTCAATTAAATAATTAAATAACTTAATAATTAATGATAATTAAACAAATATTAATTAAATAATTAACATTAACATGTATATATATATATATATATGAATGACAGAGATGACTGGAAATTTAATTATTTGTTTCAACAATAAGGAAAGAGTAATGTTGGATGAGGATTATTATATCAACATGGGTTCCCACATGTAAAGAAATATTTCTTTATTCATTAAAGACTTTGGTAACAGCAATAACTGCAAAATTATTAAATAAATACATAAAATTTTAGCATCAAAGACTGAATAATAGGTTCAACTCAGATACTACAAGGCCCCAAGTCTATATGTGAGTAGAATTTGGAGACACTGAGAATGGAGTTGAGAAGAAGTGAGACAGTAAGAATCTAGTACAAGAAATTATAATGAATAGTATTGCTAACACATTAATGCTGTGAAATCTACAAGAACAATAATATTCACTACAATATAACATTCTCAAAGACAATACTCTTTTAAAATATTTTTCTTATCCTTTCAGTAACTGTGTTAAAAAACATATTTGTCATATGTAGTATAGAATTTAAATTCATCTCTAAAATTTTATCAACATGAATCAAATACTATTACCTGATTTGTTTCATTGACTAATGTATTAAAATACACACTCCTCACTTATAACAAAGTTATGCATAATCTACACACACACACACACACACACACACACACACACACACACACAAACTATTTGGGAAAAGATCAACATAAGCATTATTACATAAAATTGAATAAGATGGAAATAAATACGTTATGGGAATATGTATGTTTTTAGTAGATTGTAAAACTTGTCTTCATTAACTGACAAATGACTATTTTGAAACAAAATTGACTTAAAATTTTAATATTCTTAATCAAAATAAAAGCATAATTATCAATATAAAATATGTCATTCATTATATTTTTAGTAAAAGTCAGAAGTTTATTTTCATTATTTTTAGATGAAAGAAAAACTTTATTACTAAGAGTTTGCAAGACTTATTTTAAAAATCTAATTTTATTCAACAGCAAGTTGTTATGCACATTGTTTATATAATAAACTTTATAGTGTGTGTGTGTGTGTGTGTGTGTGTGTGTGTATTCATTTACTGATAGTAAAATTAGGATTGCCTCAACTCTGATTTTCCTATTTTGTCATGGGAATATTATGAGATGTTAAGATGCATATAATATACAGTTAAGTAAATTGTGTTTGTATACACAAGTCAGTTAATTCGTAGTTGTTGTGTACAAAATAAGGTTATAGAGTTAAAGAAATTCAAAACAAAATTATAAAATGCTCATTGAATAATATAACAGATTTTAATTGTTGCTAAAATATTTTTAATAACTATGTTAAATATTTTTGTTATTTTGTAAATGTGCATCAATGATTTTGCATAAATTAACTTAGAAAAGTCTAGTTGAAACCACTAAAATTTCCAAACGGCAGTACTGATGTCTCTTAGCATTTGTGCTAGTTCTCCAGTGTGGATAAGACTGCCATCAACAAATGGAAAGCAAAGAGGGTAATTGAGCTCATATGAAAGAAAATAAAAATTCTTTAGAGTACTTTAGAATAGTAGTTATACGACTCCCAGGTCACAGTTCCCAGAACAAGGTACTCAGTCATTCAAATGAATCAAAGGAATAGAATTAGGTACATCATTTACTCATTGTTTAATTCAGACTTAATTTAAATCACTATATTACAGGATTTATTCTGTATTTTAATTGAATTCAACTCTTTCATATCTCAAGGTAAATGACAATAACATAGAAAATATGTAATAAGAATGCATCACTCACTTTAGTCACTAGATGATCAGAGAGTAAGAGATAGACATTAAGATTATCATTTTTTCTTTTTATTTAAATACCTTTCCTCCCATATATAATATATCCTAGTTATGGTTTTCCCATTTTTCATGTCTCCCAGTTTTCTCCTTGTTCCCCTCCAATTTAATTCCACTCTCTTTTAATCTCTTATTAGGAAACAATCAGCCTTCTGAAGAATAATAATCAAATAAAACAAAACTAAGACACTGGAATGTAGTCCAAAACAAACAGAAGGAAAAAGGCCAAGAAGAGGCAAATGAAACAAAAGTTATAGATGCAGACACCCATTCATACATACATGAATCCCATAAAAACACTAAACTGGAAATATATATATATATATATATATATATATATGGTACATATGCATAAACATACATGTACACACACGAACACACATATGCATATACATACATGAATGAACTACTATACATATATGTGTAAATATATTTTTGACACATATTTATTTACCTATATTTTAAATATTTTAAGTTACTGACATGATATTATAAATGTTTTAAGTGTAGAAAAAACAAAAGAACTAGAGCAATGGATATCTGAAGCAAAACAGTATTTTCTCAACACATCAGGGTGCAATACATTTAAATTCATAGAAACTATGACTCCATCCACAAGGAATGCATCAAGTGAAGCCCACAATAGTTGCAACATGGGTAGCAGTAGAGCTTAGGGAACTCCAACGCAGATAAGAAACCAATTGATACTGTGAAATGGGGAGTCAATTTGCTGCAGGGATGCGATTTCTGGAGCTACCCATGCTCCAGAAAATTATCCAGCACTATGTACATAAGGTTAACACTTAAGTGGATTCAGTAGATTCAGATCCATATATATATATATATATATATATATATATATATATATATATATATAATTATCAAAACTAAATGTTCAATGTGAATCTATAACTACTAATTTACAAGGCTAGCATAATCCCCAACAACCATCTCTAAACATCTGTGCTCGTATCCTTAGATAAATGTAATGTTTACTTTCTTAAAGTCACAGCTATACTCTATGTGCTATTTCTATTACACTCACCCACCATTAAAAAGAAAAGAAAGTGAAGCAAACCAAAAGGAAGGGAAGAAAAGGGAGAGGGAAGGGAGAGGAGGGGAGGGGAAGGGGAAGGGAGGGGAAAGGAAAGAGAGGAGAGGAGAGGAGAAGAAAGGAAAGGAAAGGAAAGGAAAGGAAAGGAAAGGAAAGGAAAGGAAAGGAAAGGAAAGGAAAGGAAAGGAAAGGAGAAAAAACTAGTGCCTCACGTCTTAGTCTGGGTTTTACAGCTGTGAACATAGGCAACTATTACAAAGGGTAACATTCAATTGGGGCTGGCTTACAGGTTTAGAGATTCAATCCATTATCATCAAGGCAGGAAACATGGCAGTGTCCAGGCTGGCATGACACTGGAGGACACATGCCACATCTTCATCAATTTGAAGTCAGGAGCATACTGTGCTCAGGCAGCAAGGAGAAGGGTCTCAAAGCCCACCCTCACGGTGACACACTTCTTCCAACAATACCAGACCTCCTAATAGTGCCAATCCCTAGGTAAAGCATATTCAAACCACCATGCCTCAATCATGACATTTTTTTAAATTTCCAATTCTTCTGATCAAATCAGAGACAGTCTTAGAGTATGTACATATATTCCCACTGTAATTCCTAATTTTACAGGCAAGGCTTCTGTAAGCAGGCAACTGAACATCAGTCACAAGTCTTAACATCAATAACAAAGGCCACATAAGTATTGCTACAGAAACTACCATATTATAGTATAGTAGTATCTATTATCCCATAGATAATACTCTTAATAACTGTAAAATATTATGTATTCTATTAGACCTTTAAGGAGCATCACTAACATGACAAACCACTTTCATCAACAAAGTGGTTGGTGAAATACATTGTTCCATACATGTGGAGAGGTGATCAATCCATGATTATTTTAAAGGATGTTCCATGTTTAGATCACTGAGCCTTGGTTGCATGTTATCCCCCATCACATCATGGGTAAAATTTCTTCCACAGCAAAGAAACCATATGAAACTATGTAGTCATTTGGAATTGTTCCATAGGTGGTTAGATAGGTCAGTAAAAATGAATGTCTTCTCATTCATCATCTTTTTTTTCCAGTTCAACTTGGATTCTATTGGTTCATGTTTATTCAATACTAATGCTAAATGAGTTTTCTCGAGGAGTTATCCCCAAATGTCTATTCATCTCAAAAATGGGTCAAAGAAATTGTTCTTTCCACACCTATCTTAGTGAGCCAAAGACATTGGCAATATGAATGAAGGTTTGATTATAGAAGCAGATGTGACTCAAATGCCCTGAATCATAAACATATCTTATACCAGTGTAGATGACTGTTTGCAAATCAACATGTTTCCCAGAAGCACTTTCCCTAACTTAATAGACAACTCCTCCAAAGAGAATCTTTTACTTCAGCAGATTTACTACTGTATGAACATGGACCAGTTTTGGGAACTGTGAAATGTTCTCATCTTCCTCAGTTTTAGGAGCCTCACTTCCCCTGTCTTAATAATATTGTCTCACTTTAGGGGAAATAACTATGTGAGATATAAGGCTCAGTTGAATAGTTACTAAGCTTCACATTGTTTCATTCATAAGATCAAGTGACTACTACTCAGCTATGAAGAACAAGGACATCATGAGTTTTGCAGTCAAATGGAAGGAACTTGAAAATATGCTGAGTGAGTTAAATGAGACCCAAAAGGGCATGCATGGGATGTACTCACTAATTAGTGGATATTAGCCAAAAAAAAAATTACCCAGGACAAAACCCACAGGACTCAAGAAGGTTAATAACCAAAGGACTCCAGTGAGGATGCCTCAATCCCCCTTGGGAGGGAGAAGAAAGCAGTCCCAGGGCAGAAGAAGGGAGGGTTCTGTGTGGGAGAGAGGATAGAGAGTTGAAGAGGGGATTATAAACTATGGGGAGGACAGGATTGAAACCCTGAGGGTCAGCAGAAGAATGGAAACAGGCAACCTCAAGAGGTAGGAGGTGGGAGGACACTCTAGAATGTACAAGAAACCTGGGAGGTGAAACACTCTCTCAACTCAAAGGGAGGGACCTTGGATGAAATGCTTTACAGTGGGGAGAGGGAATTTATACAGTACACCTCCAGTGGAGGGACAGGACATCAAGTAGAGGGATGGGGTTGCCATCTCACAGTCAGATGCTCTGACCCACAATTGTTCCTGTCTGAAGGAAGTGCAGGGATAAAAATGGAGAAAAGCATATGAATGGAGTTTCAGTGACAGGCCCTAGCTGGGTTCCAGCTCAAGAGGAGGCAAAGGGAGTTAATACAATTACTGATGTGTTGTGCTGTGCTTGCAGACAAGAGCCTTTTGTGGTCCAACACAGCAGGTGAAAGATTCAGATTCAAATACTTAACACCCAGCCAATGGACAGAAGCCTGGGACCCCTGTGGTTGAATGGAGGAAAAGCTGAAAGAAGCTGAGCAGGAGGGCAGCCCCATTGGAAGACCAGCAGTCTCAACTGAACTGGACCTCCAAGATCTCTGATATTGTGCAATTAGGCAGCATACACCAGCTGATATGAGGGCATCAACACATATACAGCAGAGGAGTGCCTGACTAGTCAGGCCTCAGTGAGAGAAGATGGACCTAACCCTTGAGAGACTTGAGGACCTAGGGAGTGGGGAGGACTAGTGGTGTGGTGGTAGTGGCATCCTCTTGGAGACAGGGGTGGGAAGGAGGTATGGCATGGGGAACAGTCGGGGGCAAACTGGGAGTGGGATGAAGTCTGGACCATAAAAAAGGATTAAAGATTAAAAATAAATAAATTCATAATTTTTTAAAAATAAACCAGGTATAGTATAAAATCTCAAATAAGCTAGTATTCTCAGATATAGTTAAGTCCACAAAAATGTATAAAATACAAATTTTAATTTTAACATATTAAAAGTAGAATTTAAAAGATGAATCTTGGTATGAGTTCCACCATCTCAAGCCTGCAATCCATTTACTGGTACTTGAATACCATTTAAGATCCAACCAAGGGCACAGATGTGTTCTGTTTCTTTCTTTTTCTTTTTCTGTTTTTTGTTTTGTTTTTGTTTTCTTTTTATCCCAATTCCTTCTACATTCCAACAGTGGAACCCCTGACTCAGAAGATTTAGAGTCACAGTATCAGCTACTAAATCTGTATCCCTGACTATTCAGGGACTCAATAATGTAGTAAATAAAGATGAATAAAATATTAAGTATTAAAAAAATGAGAGGCCCTCTTTTTTGTTTAGTCATATTCCTAAAAATAGAAACAACTTTGCTAAATATAACAATTCCATCACTTACTGAGAAGTAAGCAAAATACTAAAGAAATTATATTTTGATTATTTGTCCCTCACTACTGCTTTCAAGACTTAATCTCTGTAATATCTCTTCTTTTGAAACTACATACCAGAATAAATTCTACCTCCCTTAAGTTGTCTTTTGTGGGAAAATTAATTGCTGCAACAAAAACAACAACAGAACAACCACAAACACAACAATAACAACAAAAACAACAACAACAACAACAACAACATAGCTAATATAAGAAGTATGGCAACAATCTGCAACATCTTCTGTATGGTTCTAAATTGTATTCCTGATATTCTCACATTCCAAAGGATGTTGCCTTTTCTTATCATCACCCGGGATATTAGACTAAAAGAAATATTGAATTTGGAGGACCAGAACTTTTAGCCATAGTACTTACATATTCTGACTTGTTTTCCTGACTTTTCCCATTATGTTTATTCCATTTAGATCTTAACTGTGATCATCACTTATTTTGCTTAGCTTTAAAATCATAAATATATTTCCTACAAATGACTGATGTTTTTCTCAAAGCCATGCCTTATGAGGCAGACCTTTCACACAGAAGATACCCCATCACATGGGGTGAGCTGCAAAAGAACTAAAATCCTAAACTCTGCTTTTCTTTGATACCAGCAATGCTGTAGTTCTCTATCAACTTGTATACTCATCTGCATGTTTCTCTATTTGTAAACCATGGGCAATGCTTTTTATTTTGTGACAGAGCTATAGGATTATTATTATGATCAAAGGGATTGTTGCATGACAAAATGGCATGTCAACAATAAAATAAAAGGTATTTTAGCCTAGCTGACACCTTAGCCCATGGCTGACCTGTCTTAATAATTCATACTCATAATCACTCACTTTCTCAACCAGGTTTTATGTGAAAATAATAATTACTTAAAATGTCTGTTTTCAAAACCTGAGCATAGAAATACTTTGTTTCAAGTATTTACTTTTCATTTACGCCCTGTGTGCTTTTGTGCTAATTCCATTTGATTTTTCTAGTACACAAGTATAAATAGGAAAAATGGAAGAAACATTGATCAGGAGGCTGACTTCAATAAGTTGGAAAATTCTGAAATGATTTTAGATGAAAATCACCTTCTAAGATCTCCACAGTGTTTCACTTGGAAACAGGTCTTGATCATTCTAAGCCAATTCTAACTTGTGATAGCCACATGAATATTTCACTTTAACATATTTATATTTTAAATTAGACACAAATAAACAGACTTATGATGGAAAAGAAAGATGCACGGGGTGATGATGTCTCTCGATTATTCTAGATAAACATTAGGTAATAAATCAATTAAATCAACAAGCTTGTTTAAAGTTCCAGACTCATTCAGGATGACACTGTATTAGTACATAGCTAGCCTACAGCAGTATAAGTCATCTCATTCTTGATAATACACTTCACTTATTGGAGTGAGCCATGGAATTTCTTAGAAGAAATTGTAAACTGATCTTCATTTTTTTGGATTCCATCTAGTCCTGACTGAGCAAAGCTCAACCTTATGCCTATTCATATGTTGTAATTCACTGATGCCCACACTTTAAAAATACAACAATTACATGACTTTTCTTGCCTTTCTCTTTCTTTCCTCAACTGAAATTAATGAGTATGGAAGAAAAATGCAATATCATAGGAACAGAACACAGAATTTAAAGCAGCACATAGAACTCTAAAATGTTTTATCATGGTTTGGTTTGTTGTTGCTTTCAATTTTTGTGTTTGTCTCCTAGTCGTCGTCATCGTCATCATCGTCGTCATCGTTGTCGTCTTCGTCATCGTCGTCATCCTCCTCCTCCTCCTCCTCCTCCTCATCATCATCATCATCTTCCTCCTCCTCCTTCTCTGCCTCTTATGCTTCCTCCTTTTCTTCCTTCTCACTCTCATTTCTTCTCTCCTTCCTCCTACTTTTCTTCTACATCTCTTCTTCTTGGGCATTTTCTATATTTCTAGTGAATTTTATCTTCTATAACTAAAATATCCCTTTTGGATAGAAAGTCCACCAGTTATCAAATGGAAGGTTTACCTTTACTTTTGTGTCTGATGCATAAATGCATTGGCTATGTCGATGTATGTTTTTCATTGTGGGTAACAACTAGACTAGACAATTTGTTTATTGATATGAGAGAAAAAGCAATTTGCTAATTCTATTAAAATCAGTTTAGATAACAAAAAGGTGGAAGAAGCAAAAAAAAAATCTAGTTAAAAAGAAGGGAGACCAAAAAAATGAAATTAAAGAGAGAATTGGAATATGTTTACCTGGAATGAAGTGAATAATGGACTCACATTTTCATGTGAGTAACCCTTGCCCTAGAATATCATATTGAAAAATCTGAATATATTTTAAAGGAAATGCCGTCCTCTTTGGTTTCTTTTGCTATGCTGAAAACATTAAATAAAAGCAAGTGGATAGGCAAAGAAGGTAGCTCAGTAGTTAAGGATACCCTTTGCTACTGCATAAAACTCAGGTTTGGCTCCCAACATCCACATATTGTGCTTCAAAATCATCCCAATTCATCATGAGCACCGGAAGTGATGAGCTCATGAACACATGGATGAATCTACATGAATGTAGGTGAAAAAGAGAACCCACACTGACAAACATTTAAAAATAAATGATTTTTAAAACAATTAAAAAAACAACAAGCAGTAGAAATGGATTTACTCAACGAACATGTTGAGGTCATCATGTAGGCAAGCCAAAGTAGGATCTCAAGAAATGATAGTCAGAAGCCTGGAAGGTAGGAAATGAAGCAGGGGGAATTGCTGCCTTGATTTCCATAGTATTCTCTGCTTGCTTCCTTACGCAACCATATCCCAGGTGTTGTCCCACCCACAGAGTCATAGGACTTCCAGCCCCAATGGTTAAACATGGATGTCCACTGATATGCCACACGTCAATGTGATCAAAGCAACTCATCCAATAAGGTTTTTATTCATTCATAACTACTTGTATCAAGATGACAAAACCCACCCAGCACATTTGATATTAAAGACTAGAGAGAGACTTCTGAAAAGAATATTTTACCAGAAAACAGCATGTAGAGGCAAATTATTTAAGCAGAAAAAGCTAGACTACAATTATGGGAACGTGTATAATCAATATAGAATTTCAAAACTTTATCAAAATACTTGAGTCTGAACTTCAAAAAGGATGTATAACAACTTGATGGCAAGAAAACAAGAAAGAGAAGTGGAGTCATAAATCTTTAATGTTGTATAACTTTAAGAATTGTAGCTTCTTCACCATATATCAGAAATACAACACAGACTGTCCCAATGTAAATTTTTTATACTTGTTAAACAAGGTGGTTAGAATGGCTGAAAATTTTTCAATCAGAAGTAAGTTTATATAGATAGAAGAGCCGTGAATACAGAAAGATAGTATAAACTGAAGTTACAGACCAGGAAGTCATTTATAGAGAAAGATAATAAATTAATCAAAGAAGTGACTCTGGAGAAATAGGGGTACAGGAAGTTAACAGCCTGAAACTCGCTTTAAGGCAAACATGTTTCTGTTAATTAAAAATCTTTTGATGGAATTTTCATACCCTAAATTTTCTTAAGTAAAGTTTTATGTATTATAATGATGAGTTAAATATTATATTTTGTTCTATTTTCATTCTACAATACTTTTATACTATGCTGAATCTTCATCTATTAAATAGCATGCAATGATCTCAAACAATTAGTAACATGTTAATTATTTACTGATAAATTTAAGTATTGATCTATTTAGTTTTTGTAACTTAATTATGCACTATAAATAAAATTATATTGGCTGCGATCTTCAGTATCAGTATCTGTGATGTAGATTATGTTACATATTTATGAGAATTTATATGATTCATATTTCATGTATGATAATTTAGAATATTCTGTTGTGTTTTATAATCATAGACTAATATATTTAAGTATATGGCATAAGTATTTAATGTATAATTATAAATACAAATAAAATAGAAAAACATTAATTTAAATTAGAGAAATACACGTATATGTATATGTATGTGTACCTATGTATGTGTGGGGGTTTACAAGTGTGCATGTGTTAACATGTCTATGTGCATGAATTTGAAGGATGTGTAGGGGCCAGTAATTGATGTCTGCTATCTTTCTTTATTGGTTTCTGCTATATTCGTTGATACAAGTTCTTTTACTGGATCTAGGCCTTACAATGGTGGCAGAAATTTCTAGCCAGCAAGCTCCAGGGGTCCTTGTATATCCACCTCCATAGTACCAGCATTACAAGTACCTTCTACCATGTGAACAAATTCCATATTACATATACACAAAATCCTTTGGGTGAATAAATTTGGGTGCAGATGCTAGTTCTCTGTACATTATAATAAGCTCTGTCATTTCTCCATTAAGCATTCATTAACTGTAAAGCATGACTTTTCAGATAAAAGAACAATGTGAATCTTCATTTGCTCCCACTTCACTGTTGGGCAGAATGAAAGATATGGATCTTATGTGCTCATAGTTGAAGTGCACAAGCAAGAAAAAAATATCTCTTATTGCTTGTTCTATTAAAGTGTTGTGACTGAACTATCCATAAAAGATAAGCATTAATCATATACCCATTAGCATGACTAACATATGTACAGTATAGTTAAATTAATTTTAAGATGATTAATGAACAAAAGTTCTAAAATTTCCTATAAAAATAAAAAAATATTACAATCAAGGAAATATCAACCTAATAAACACTAAATACTAAGTATGATACTTGTCATGTTTTAAAAAATTTCCCTGAAATCACACTATATATATTTTATGTATTTATCTATAGCTGAGTTGGTATGCAGCATGCCTGTGGCAAAAATAAATGTAACATATTGATTAATTGTCTCTTGCCTGATCTTGGTCATACACATCATTTATATTTTAATGTTATATAAATCCAATTAAATACAGTGTAGACATGTTAGTGAAATTATGAAGAAGAATATTCTCCTGATCACTGTGAGTTTGTTGCTAAACAGATGAAGCGGAGAGAAATGGAAGATTTGCATTCCTGCAGCTTGATAAAGCATATGAAAATGAACACTTATATTAGTCATTAGGAAAAATAACTGGGAAGTCATCCCCTTCTTCTCAGAGTATACTTACTATTCAAATGCTTATTTTTGGTAGTTCCAAATAAATATTTAAAGGCTTGAGTCTCCCAGATGCTGTAATTATAAACAAGATCACCTCAATTTCAATTTCAATATTACATTTATTGATGACTTCCTCAGGTTATTATTAGATATTCAGTCCTCTCTTCTCTATGAACCAATGCATAGGATTGTTATCTAAATGCAAATTATTTACTTTCTCATTCACAAATTTTCAAGGAAATTATTTCTTTTACTACCACCAAATAATTTGTTAGACACTAAACTCTTTTTTTTTTTTTTTTTTTGGTTTGAAAGACCATAAACATTTATAATTTTTTTACTGGATATTTTATTTATTGACAATTCAAGTGTTAGCCCCATTCCTTGTTTCCCCTCCTGAAACCCTAATCACATCTTCCCTCCCCCTGCTCCTATGAGGGTGCTCCTGCACCCAACAACTTCTGCCTCCATGCCATGCCATTTCCCTATACTGGGTCATTGAACCATCCCAGGAACAAGGGCCTCTCCACCCACTGATGGCCAATAAAGCCATCCTCTGCTACATATGAAGCTGGAGCTATGCATCCCTTCATGTGTACACTTTGGTGGTGATTTAATCCCTGAGAGCTCTGGGGTGTCTGGTCAGTTGATATTGTTGTTCTTCATGGGGATTGTAAACCCTTTCACTCCTTCAGTCCCTTTCTCTAACTCCCCCACTGGTGTTTCCACGCTCAGGCCAATGGTTGACTGTGAGCATCCACCTCTGTATTTGTCAGGCTCTGGCAGAGTCCCTCAGGAGACAACTATATCATGTTCCTGTCATCAAGCACTGTTTGGCATCACCATACTACCTGAGTTTGATCTCTATATAAGAGATGGATCCTCAGGTGGTGCAATCTCTGTATGCCTTTTGCTCCATACTTTCTATCTATATTTTCTCCCTTGAGAATTTGTTTCCCAATTCTGAGAAGAACTGAAATATGCACACTTTGTTCTTCCTTCTTTTTGAGCTTCATGTGATCTGTGAATTGTATCTTAGTTATTCCAAGCTTTTGGGAAAATATCCACTTATCAGTGAGTACATACTATGTGTGCTCTTTTATAGCTAAGTTAGCTCATTCAGTATGATATTTTCTAATCAAACCATTTGCCTAAGAATTTCATAAAGTCATTTTTTTCTCCATTTTTATTACATTGGGTATTTTTTATTTACATTTCAATTGTTATTCCCTTTCCCAGTTTCCAGGCCAACATCCCCCTAACTCATCCCCCTCTCCTTCTATATGGGTGTTCCCCTCCCAATCCTTCCCCATTACCGCCCTCACCCCAAAAATCCCATTCACTGAAGGTTCAGTCATTTTTTAATAGCAGAGTAGTATTCCATTGTGTAAATGAACCACATTTTCTATATCAATTCCTCTGTTGAAGGACAACCAGGTTCTTTCCAGCTTCTGGTTATTATAAATAATGCTATTATGAATGTACTGGAGTATGGATCCTAGTTATATGTTGGAGCATTTTGAGGTATATGCCCAGGAGTGGTATAGCTGTGCCCTAAGGTAGAACTATGTCCAATTTTCTGAGGAATTGCCAGACTGAATTCCAGAGTTGCTTTACCACCTTGCAATACCATCAAAAATGGAAGACTGTTCCTCTTCCTCCACACCCATGCCAGCATCTGCTGTCACATGAGTTTTTGCTCTTAGGTGTACTGACTGGTGTGAGGTAGAATCTCAGGGTTGTTTTGATTTGCATTTCCCTGATGACTAAAAATGTTGAACATTTCTTAGGTGCTTCTCAGCCATTTGATATTCCTTAATTGAGAATTATTTGTTTAGCACTGTACCCCATTATATAGTAAGTATTTAGTTCTTTGAAACCTAACTTCTTGAGTTCTTTGTATATATTGGATATTAGTCCTCTATTGGATGTGGAATTGGGTAAGATACTTTCCCAATCTGTTGGTTGCCATTTTGTCCTATTGACCGTGTCCTTTGCAGAAGGTACCATTTGTGTATTTTTGATCTTCAAGCATAAGCTTTGTGTTCAGGAACCTAAGTATTATATTCAGGAAATTTCTCCCTATGCCCATGTTTATGAGAATTTTCCCCACTTTTTCTTCTATCAGCTTCAGTTTATCTGGTTTTATGCGGAAGTCCTTGATCCACTTGTATTGAGCCATGTACAAGAATGTAAGAATACATCGACTTGCATTCTTCTACATGCTGATCTCCAGTTGAACCATCACTATTTGTTGAACATATTGCCTTTTTTCTACTGCTTGGTTTTAGTTCCTTTATCAAAGGTCAAGTGACCATAGGTGTTGTCTTCCTTTCTGAGACTTCAATTCAATTCCATTGATCTACCTCCCTGTCCCTGTACCAATGTCATGTAGTATTTATCACAATTGCAGCTTCAGGACAGGGATTATTGACCCCTGAAGTTCTTTTATTGCTAAGAATAGGTTTTGCTATCCTGGGTTATTTCTTATTACAAATGAATTTTTAAATTGTTCTTTCAAATGCATGAAGAATTGAGTTGGAACTTTGACAGGGATTATATTGAATCTGTAGACTCCTTAGGCAAGAGGGCCATTTTTACTGTATTCATCCTGCCATCCCATTTGTGTGGGAAATATTTCCTTCTTCTGAGATCTTTTTAGATGTCTTTATTCAGAATCTGGAAGTTCTTATCATACAGATTTTTCACTTGCAAGGGTAGAGTCCCAACAAAGTCTTTTATATTGCTTGTTACGGGTCCTGTTAATGTTAGACAGTCAGTTAGTCTGTCTTTTTATTAAGGAATTGAGTCCACTGATGTTAAGAGATATTAAGGAAAAGTGATTGTCCCTTTGTGTTATTTTTATTGTTAAAGGTACATTTATGTTTCTATGGGTAACTTTCTTTGGGTTTGTTGAAAGAAGATTAATTTCTTGCTTTCTCAAGGTTGTAGTCTCCTTCCTTGTATTTGAATTCTCCATCTATTATCTTTTATGTTTAGATTTGTGAAAACATAATGTGTAAATTTAGTTTTGGCATGGAATATTATTTTTTCCATGCATGTTAATTGATAGTTTTCCTGTGTATTGTAGCTTGGGCTGGCATTTGTGTTCTCTTAGGGTCTGTATGACATCTGCCCAGGGTCTTCCAGCTTTCATAGTCTCTGGTGAGAAATATTTTGTAATTCTGATAGGTCTGCTTTTATATGTTTTTCAACCTTTTTGTCTTACTGCTTTTAATATTCTTTCTTTGTTTTGTGCATTTGGTGTTTTGATTATTATGTGATGGGAGGATTTCTTTTTTAGTCTAGTCTCTTTGGAGTTTTGTGGGCTTCTTGTATGTTCATGGGTATCTATTTCCTTAGGTCAGGGAAGTTTTCTTCTATGTTTTTATTGAAGATATTTACTGGCCCTTTACATTGGGAGTCTTCACTCCCTTCTATACATATTATCCTTAGGTTTGGTCTTCTAATTGTGTCTTGAACTTCTTGGATGTTTTGGATTAGGAGCTTTTAGCATTTTGCATTCTCTTTGACTGTTGTGTCAATGTTTTCTATGGTATCATCTGTCCCTGAGATTCTCTCTTCTATCTCTTGTATTCTGTCTGTAATGCTTGCAACTATGACTTCTGATCATCTTTCCTCCGTTTTCTAACTCCAGGATTGTTTTCCTTTGTGATTTCTTTATTGTTTCTATTTCCAAATTTAGATCCTATATGGTATTGTTCAATTCCTTCACCTGTTTGGTTGTGGTTCCGTGTAATTCTTTAAGGGGATTTTGTGTTTTCTCTTTAAGAGCATATACCTGTTTACCTGTACTCTCTTGTATTCCTTTAAGAGAGTTATTTATGTCCTTAAAGTCCTCCAACATCATCAGGTGAAGAAAATTTTAAATCTTAATCTTGCTTTTCCAGTTTATTGGGGTATCCAGGATTTGCTGTAGTGGGAGAACTGTTTTCTGATGATGCCATGTAGCCTTAGTTTCTGTTGCTTAGGTTTTTGTTCTTGCCTCTCACCATCTGGTTATTTCTGGTGTTTTTTGATCTTGCTGTCTCTGACTGGAACCTATCCCTCCTGTTTATCTGTGAGCCTGTGAACTTAAAAGTGACAGCACTTCTGGGAGACCAGCTATCTCTGGGTAGGATTTTGGTTATGGAGAGCTGTACCATGAAGTTAACTCCAGGGTGCAGATAGAAACGGGAAGGATCCTGTCCACAGTTGTTCCGTGGTTCCTGAGCCCTGGAAGGTACCTGTGTGGCCAGTTATTGGAGCAATGGTGTTCTTCTCTTCTGTTAACTTAGCCATACAGCACTCCTGTGAGAGCAACTCTCTTGGGTCCAGTGAGCTGCACCACAGATTAACTCCTGGGCACAGATGGAGACTGGAAGCTACACTTTAAAACTTCCAACTGTCTTAAATGCACTTTCCTCCATACATGCCTAATTGTTGTTAATATTATGATATTAAAAACGTCTTCAGTGAAACATAGTACAAAAATTAATTAGTAGATATATTGCTTATGAAAAAGCAGCTAACCATTTATTACAGTGATAAATTATTTCTTTTCTTTTCTTTTTTTTTTTTTTTTTTTTTTTTTTTTTGGAGCTGAGGACCGAACCCAGGGCCTTGTGCAAACACTGAGCTAAATCCCCAACCCCTGTGATAAATTATTTTATATAGGAAAGGCAGCAAGAGGAGACATGACTTCTGTGTAAAAAATAGTTTGATCTTGGTTACTATGAAATAAAGGGATTTGTGAATGACAGAGTTAGAGTAATTCTTCTTTAAACAGGTTTGGTAGCCAAGCACCAACTCAGGATGGTGGAGAAAAAGAAAGCTATGTAAATAGGGAGTGTGATGAATATTGAATTGGTGAAGAGTATCTCAACTGAGGTCGTAGAATTCTTCCTAAAATTGAAAGATAAAGAAACACATTTAGAATTTCTATAAATTCTAGGATTGATATAATCTTATTTTTAAATTCATCCAACAACACTTTTACTTGGACAAAAGAATAAAGACAGATTTTACTTATACTCTCCAGGTGATATCTGTGCCTGGAGATATGAAGTCTTTTGAACAGTTTTCTTTATGGTCAAAGCATAAAGCAAATGAAATGAAATGAAAGCAAACATATCACATGCCATAAGGTGAAAGGAGGTAAGTAGAAACAGGGATTAAGGAATTGCTGAGAACTGCCCACTTATAATTTGGTGGTTACAACAATTTCTTAAGTACAAAGTAGTACAACTCATATCAAAAGGAAAATCTGTGCAGATTTGTACTTTAGTTAGAATCTGATCATATGCAACAGTCGTAGCAATGAAACAAGCACAAGTAGGCCAGCATCCCATGGCATGAACTGGTTTCATGTTCATTGAGTATTTGTTCTAGCTGTCCTACATAGAATTAGTTGTCTTCTTTTTCTTTTCTTTTTAATGTAGTTCATGATGACTCTATAGAAATATTAGTGAAATTTTATCTTTTGAATTCACTGAATTCCTTTGTCAAAAATACATGCTTTGGGGTAGAGTTTTTTTACATTTAGAGTGCTCTCTAAATGTAAGAATATGCCATTTGAATCAAGATAACATTATAACTCTGTTTCCTTTTTCTCTTTATTTTCTCTGTTCCCTCTTAATACAACTTCCAGGAATATTTTGAATATATAGTTATCGAAAGGGAACATCTTTGTTGTGTTCCACTCCTTAAAGGCAATTTTTCTCCATTCATTATATTAACAATAAATGCTATGTGACCCAAATTGACCTGTATCAAGGATACATTGTCTTTATCTTAAAGTTATTAAGATTCCATGGGTCCCCAACTGCAAAAAGGAAGCAAAGAGGGATATCTGAGGTTCTACTGGGGCTTCCTTTTTTCTGCAGAAGTCTTTTCTAATCTAAATTGAGAAATGGGTGATAGTACCATGTTTCTTTTTCTGTTCTTCACCAGTTCTAAGTTTCTTCCATCTCCATTTTTTAAATGTGTCAATAAACTCTGGCACTATTAGTTACTATAATCAAAATATAATTATTCATTAATTAGGTATCTTTATGAGAAGAGCAGTTGTTAATGACTTCTAAGAATATGTTTTGCTAACGTTTCTCATGTAGTGAACAAATATTTAAAATCTTTGCAAATGATATAACAGTATACTTTTATTTTTACAATTTAAGAAAGGAAATTATGAAGTGAATTCAAGTTTGCATTTACAGAAGAGATTAAAATTGATTGTTGTATCCCATTTTATATAATCATTAAAATTTGTTAATAAGTGCAGGAGGCAACATAATTTTAGAGCTTGATTCTTAAAGTTCATTAGTTATCTGATTGTCATTTTTAATTAAATTGTAATTATTATAATTGTTATCCAATGATAAAAGGATGCTCAAAAGTGCTATATTCGTGAGGAATAAATAACAGGTCATGTTCCTGGTTGCTATAGTTAATAATAACAGCCACACCCAATGTTAAGAGATATTTTCTTGATTGTTACAAAAACAATTCTCTTTAGACTTTTCTTTTGCAGTATTTATTAAGAAAACCGTATTGTCATTCTTATTAAATGTTTAATAAATTGAACTGTATTCTAGTTGAACCATAACATCATTCATTCATTACCAAACAGAGGTCAGTTGTACAAATTATTAGATGAATTTCATTTTTGTCTTGGTCAGACTATTGTATGTTTACATAAAAATCTGCCCATAATTCTTATATTGCCCATATCTGATTAATCTTCAAAGTAATAATGTACCATGGGACTTTGAGTAATAACAATTTTGTCTTCTCTAAAACATATTTGTAAATGACTGTGTTTATCCTATCCTTTATTATTTTATTATGAGATTTTATTGTTTTCTTCCTTTTATATTCTTCTCTCGTATATTATTCTATAACTGCAGTTTCCTCTCCCTCCTCTATCCCAAGTCTCTACTCCCCTACCTCTTGTTACAACTGAATCTATCATGCTTCATCTCCTATCAGAGGAGAGCAGGCCTTCCAGGGACATCAACAAAATACAGTATAAAAAAGTACAATAAGACCAGGCACATAGTCTAACATCAAGACTAGCCAAGGGAGCCCAGTAGCAGGAAAGGACTCCCAAAAGTAAGTCAAAGTGTAGACATCGCTCTTATTCCCACTGTTTGGAACCCCCAAGCAAGAAAGCATGGCTATACAACCATAATATATATGCAGAGGAACTAGGCCAGACACACAGGTGCCTAGATTTCTGTGAGCCCACTTGAGTTGCAATCTGTTTATAATGTGGGCCATGTTTTTGTGGTGTCCTTGACTCATCTTTCCCTTGATTTTAAATAAATAATTTAACATGAGATTATGAATCATAATTGTTTTTATGTAGTAAATAACCATACATATTTTCATGCATACAAAGGTCTATTTCAGTATGAAGAAAACTTAAAAGAATAAACACATTGTAGTCTATATAATTTCAAGAAATACTGGATATGCTCAAATGAGATTCATGAAAAGATGACAATGGTTTTGTTGTTGCTGCTGCTGTTTGCTTGATGATGTTTGCTTATTTATGTCTGCTCATTTCAATCAAGCTTCCACAGTCAGCACAAGAATAGTGTGCTTACATTTAAAGATATAGAGAAACCTTGTTTATATAAAAGGGGAAATTCAACTCTTTGTCCATTCAAGTCATGTCCATCAATATGTCCTTGTTACTTCCCAATTAAGTAATTTTGCTGTACTCTTTAGCTAATCCAGAATAAATTCTCCTGTCATTCTCCTCATGTATGCTGTGAAAATGAACTTTCTATGGCATAATCTGAATAATGAAGATGAAAAATCTGTTGATCACTATAAAATTAACAAAAATTAACAGGAAATTCGTATATTTGTTGTGAAAAAATCCAAACAATTTTTATCTCCTTAGGTGCTATCTATCTCAAATCTATAAATAAAACTTTCTTTCTTTTAGAACTATCTAAATAGTCCCATAACCCGGAAAGAAATACAAGCCATCATTAAAAGTCTCCCAGCCAAAAAATGCCCAGAACCAGGTGGGTTTTGTGCAGATTTCTATCAGACCATCAAAGACCTAAAACCAATACTCTTCAAATTATTCAACAAAATAGAAGCAGAGAGAACACTACCTAATTTTTTCTATGAAGCCACAGTTAAGGTTATACTTAAATCACAAAGACCCAAAAATGAAAGAGAACTTCAGACCAATTTCCCTTATGAATTTCAAGGCAAACTTACCCAATAGAATTCTCCCAAACAGAATCCCAATGCAAAAAACCCAATAAACCTCTCCCAAACAGAATATAAGAACACATCAAAATGATCATCTATCATGATCAAGTAGGTTTCATCCCAGGGATAAAGGAATAGTTCAATATACATAAATCTATCACTGCAATCCACTATATAAACAAACTCAAAGATAAAAACCACATGATCATCTCATTAGATGCTGAGAAAGCATTTGACAAAATTCAACAGCACTTCATGATAAAAGTCTTGGAAAGATCAGGAATTCAAAGCCCATACCTAAATATAATAAAAACAATGTACAGCAAGCCAATACTCAACTAAATGGAGAGAAACTTGAAGCAATCCCAATAAAGTCAGGAACTAAAAAAGGTTGCCCACTCTCTCCGTATTTATTCAATATACTACTCAAAGTTCTAGCCAGAGCAATCAGACAACAAAAGGAGGTCAGATGAATACAGATTGGAAAGGAAGATGTCAAAGTGTCACTATTTGCAGATGCTATGATAGTTATTTAAATGAACCCAAAAGTTCCACCAGAGAACTACTAAGCCTGATAAATGATGTCAGCAAAGTGACAGGATATAAAATTCACTTAAACAAATCAGCAGCCTTCCCCAATTCAAAAGATAAATAGTCTGAGAAAGAAATTAAGGAAATGACACCCTTTACAATAGTCACAAATAATATAAAATACCACAGTGTGACTCTAACCATGCAAGTGAAAGATCTGCATTATAGAAACTTCTAATATCTGAAGATAGAAATTGAAGACGATCTCAGGAGATGGAAGAATCTCCCATGCTCATGGATTGGCAGGATTAATTTACCAAAAATGGCCATTTTGCCAAAAGCAATCTACAGATTCAATGAAATCCCCCTCAAAATTCCAACTCAATTCTTCATAGAGTTAGAAAGAGCAATTTGCAAATTCATTTGGAATAAGAAAAAGCCCAGGATAGCAAAAACTATTCTCAACAACAGAAAAAACTATTGAAGGAATGAACATTCCAGAACTACTATTGTTCTGTAACTAAAGTGTATTACAGAACAATAGTAAGAAAAACTGTATGATATTGGTACAGAGACAGGCAAGTTGATCAGTGGAATAGAATTGAAGACTCAGAAATGTACCCACACACCTGTTGTCACTTGATCTTTGTCAAAGCAACTAAAATGATCCAGTGGAAAAAATACAGCATTTTCAACTAATAGTGAGGTTTCACTGGAGTTCAGCATGTAGAAGAATACAAATTGATCCTTTCTTATCACCTTGTACAAAGCTAAAGTCCAAGTGGATCAAGGACTGCCACATAAAACCACACACACTGAAACTAATAGAAAAGAAAAAGGACAAGTGCCTCAAACACACGGGCACTGAGAAAAAAATCCTTGAAAAGAGTAACAATGGCTTATACCCTAAGAACAAGAATCGACAAATGGAACACCTCATAAAATTGCAAACTTTCTGTAAAGCAAAGGACACTGTTAACAGGACAAAATGTCGACCAATAAATTTGCAAAATATCTTAACCAATCATACATCCAATAGTTGACTAATATCCAATATATACAAAGAATTCAAAAAGTTAGAATCAGAGAATCAAATAACTCTATTAGAACATTAAGTACAGTGCTAAACAAAGAATTCTCAACTGGAGACAGTGAATAGCTGAGAAGCACCTAAAGAAAGGTTCAACACCCTTATTTATCAGGGAAATGCAAATAAGAACCCTAAAATTCCACCTCACACCAGTCAGAATGGCTAAGATCAAAAGCTCAGGTGACAAGAGATGCTGGCATGGATGTGGAGAAAGAGGAACACTCCTCCATTTTTGGTGGGATTGCAAGCTGGTACAACCACTCTGGAAATCAGTCTGGAGTTTCCTCAGAAAGTTGGACATAGTACTACCTGTGCACCTAGCTATACTACTCCTGGGCATATACACAAAGGTGCTCCAACATATAACAAGGACACATGTTCCACTATGTTAATATCAGCCTTATTTATAATAGCCAGAAGCTGGAAAGAACCCTGATTTCCTTCAACAGAGGAATGGATTCAGAAATGTGGTACATTTACATAATGGAGTACTACTCAGATATTAAAAACTATGACTTCATGAAATTCTTAAGCAAATGGATAGAAGCAAAAGATATCATCCTGAATGAGATAACCCAATCACAAAAGAACACACATGGTGTATACTGACTGATAAATAGATATTAGACCAAATTTTTAGAATTCCCAAGATAAAATTTATAGGCAGCATGAAGCTCAAAAAAAGAAAGAAAGAAAAGACTAAAGTGTGAATGCTTCAGTACTTCTTATTAGGGGGAAAATATTCGCAGGAGGAAATACTGAGAGAAAGTATGGATTAGAGACTGAAGGAAAGGCCATCCAGAGACTGCCCCACATGGGAATGCATCCCACATGCAGTCAGCAAACACAGTCACGATTACAGATGCCAAGAGATACATACCAAGAGAAGACTGATATAGCTGTCTCCTGAGAGGCTTTGCCAGATCCAGACAAATACAGAGACAGATGTTCACAGCCCAAAATTTGACTGAGAACGGGGTCCCCAATGGAGGAGTTAGAGAAAGGACTGATGTAACTGAGGGGGTTGCAACCCCATAGGATCAACAATAGTGTCAACAAACCAGACACCCCAGTACTCCCAGGGACTAAACCACCAACCAAAGAGTACACATGGAGCAATCCATGGCACCAGCCCCATATGTAGCAAAAAATGTGCCTCGTTGGGCATCAATGGCCATATAAATGCTCCGTGCCCCAGGGTAGGGGGATGTCAAGGCAAGAAGGCTTAAGGGTGTGGGCTGCTTGGTGGGTGGGGCACCTTCATGTTGGGAGAGGCAAGAGGGAAGGGATGGAGATTTTCCCGAAGGGATACCAGGAAAAGTGATAACATTTGAAATGTAAATAAATAAAATATCCAGTTAAAAAGAACTTATATAAAACTATTGTTTTATAGTAGGCTTTCTGTGTTGTAGGGAGCCACAAGCAAGCATATTTGAAGCCTAAACAGAGAAGTGATAACAAACCAATAAAATGCTTCTCACCTTTCAGCTTGAACCCCTTTCACAATAGTTACATATCAGATATTATTTTATGACTGATAACTATAGAAAATTACAGTTTATAAAGTAACAATGAAAACAATTTTATCCATGATGGTCATCACAACATGAAGAACTGGGTCAAAAGGTCATAACATTAGGAAGGTTGAGAAACAATGAAGTAATGAAACAGTTTCTCCCCAAGTCAAAATGATAGCCAATGAATGTACTAGAAATAATGACAGAGGTACAAGTAAAGAGCTAATTACAGGACCAAACATCAAACAAAGGCATATCTATCATCTGTATATTGTTGTAGAATGATGATTGACATTTGCTGCAACTCTCAAGTTCACCACAGAGCTTTGAGGCAATTTGATAGGTCACGTAAGAATTTCCTAATTTAACTTGGCCCTGCAAGGCCCTCTCACTCCAGAAATTTTGCTTTGTTTTGATTTGATCATTAGTTAGATAGTGTGCTTGTTTTTGTGTAAACTTGGCAAGGGGTGTCTTGTGGATCATTTAGCTCCAGATATACTCTAAAATTTGTGAGTTATGTACTCCTAATTCAAATGTATCTTTTGTCTTCCTGAAAAAAATGTTTAGTTCAGAGAAAATTGTTACATAATAACTACAGCTTTAAAACTTAATATGCATATTTCATAGTTGTATAATATTACTTAACTGTATAATTTGGATTTAAAACTTATGAAATGGAGTAAACTTAAATTTTTTCTCCCTTGCTCTTCCTTTGGTTTGAACTGATGGGTTCTATCTTCAGTATCTATCTGTCTTTGAAGGGTCTCAGTAGTATGCTTTCCCATATATAGAAAACAATTACTGCATTAACACTAACCTCACCAGTCTCATTAGAATGAATTATATTTATGTATTTCATTTTAACTGAGAATGTCAAATTCATCAGATAAGATAATTTACTGAAAATATCAAAACATGAATAGTCTTGTTGCTGGACTCAAAATACAATGGGTCACTTCAGAGTTCATGACATGATCCATGAATAAACACAAGAAGGAAAACACTTCTTTACACTCATCTCTGTATTCTAGCAATATAATTTGTCTCTTCTTTCTCCAACAATCACTTGTATCTTAACATTGCTTCTTGCTTAAATAGACTGTTTCAGAATAAAATTAAATCATTTAATTTTGAACATTTAGAAACTGAAAAGTATTGTTGTCATTTTATGTATTTATTATACATTAGTTTATGGAATAACAATAATTAATCTTTTAAAAATACCAGGCCATCAAGCCATCAAGACAGCTCAGTGGGTAAAAAGACTTGTAACTAGCCTTGGCAACCTAAGTGTAATCACTGAGACCCACACAGTGGAAGTACAGACTTAAGCCTAAAAATTGTTTTGTAACCTGTTCACATGCACTGTAACAAATGAATGTGCACACACACACACACACACACACACACACACACACACACACACACACAGAAGAGAAAGAGAGAGAGAGAGAGAGAGAGAGAGAGAGAGAAGGAGGAGGATGAGGAGGAAGAGGAGGAGGAGGAGGAGGAGGGAAGAGGAGGAGGAGGAGGAGGAGGAAGAGGAGGAGGAGGAGGAGGAGGAGGAGGAGGAGGAGGAGGAGGAGGAGGAGGAGGAGGAGAGAAGTATAATTGAAAAAATAAATCACCAAGTCTTTCACATTTGAGATTTCAAGTACAAAATTAAAATATGTAGAGGATAAAGTATAGCTGTATCCTGAGAGGCACGGCCAGAACATGTCAAATACAGAGGCAAATGCTACTAGCAAGCCATTGAACTGAGAACGGGGTCCCCATGGAAGGCATAGGAGAGAGGAATGAAGGAACTGAAGGGGAGTGAAACCCCCTAAGAACAACAACACCAACCAAACAAACATCCCAGAGTTTCAAGGGACTAAATCACTACCCAAATACTTATGAAACATGGACAGACTGTGACTCCAGCTGCATATATAGCAGAGGATGGTCTTGTTGGGCACTAATGACAGGAGAAGTCCTTGGTTCTGGCAAGGCTAGACCCCCAGGATAGGGAAATGTCCAGGGACAGGGGGTGGCAGGAAGGGAGGATGGTTGGAGAGCGGGAACACTTATAGAAGAAGGGGAAAGAGGATAAGAGAGGGTGCTTATGGCTGGGAAACCAGGAAAGGGAATACTATTTGAAATGAAAATAAAAAAACAAGAAAAATAAAAATAAAAAAGAATGTAGAATTAACATAATTTTTGCTGTTTTAAAAGCATTTCATTGTATACTGAAATGGATATGAGGCAGAAAAAGGGGGTATAATGAGACACTTGTGAAAGATGAAAATTTAATATATGAAAGGAGAAAATTGCCACCAAGAGCAGCTAGACACACATATAAATGACCTGATTATATCCAACTACTGAAAAGGAGCTGAGGCCAGTCAGAGTATATTAAGTTGTAGGCTTTCTTACTGAATAGTCTATGCTTTCTCTAGAATTTTATGGCCTGCTTAACTTTAATTTCTAGAAAACAAAACTCAAAACATATTTGACAGCTCCTACCAAACTAACTGTAGATATGTGTTATGTAAAACCTTTCTCTGATAGAAGAAAATCAGGATACTTCTAAATCTGTCCTGTTTTTATTTTCTATATAGGGATATAGGTGAGAATCCTTCGTTTAGCTCTGTACCCCTTTTTGAATAGGGTTATTTGGCTCCCTGGAGTCTAACTTCTTGAGTTCTTTTTATATTTTGGATATTAGCCGTCTGTCAGGTGTAGGGTTGGTAAAATTTCTCAATCTATTGCTTGTCATTTTGTCCTAATGACAATGTCCTTTGTCTCACAGAAGTTTTGCAATTTTATGAGGTTGTATTTTTTGATTCTTGATCTTAGAAAATAAGCCATTGGTGTTTTGTTCAGGAAATTTCCTCCAGTGCCCATGTGTTCCAGACTCGTCCCCTCTTTCTCTTCTATTAGTTTGAGTGCATCTGGTTTGATGTGGAGGTCCTTGATCCACTAGGACTTGAGCTTTATACAGGGTAAGAAGAATGGATCAATTTGCATTCTTCTACATGCAGTCCTCCACTTGAACCAGCACCATTTGTTGAAAATACTTTATTTTTTCCACTTGATAGTTTTAGCTCCTTTGTAAAGGATCAAGTGACCTCATGTGTATTTCTGGGTCTTCCATTCTATTACACTAATATACCTGCCTGTCTCTGTACCAATATCATACAGTTTTTATCGCTATTGCTCTGTAATACTGTTTGAAGTCAGTGATGGTGATTCCCCGTTGAAGTTCTTTTATTGCTTAGGATCGTTTTCGCTCTCCTGGATTTTTTGTTAATCCAAATGATTTTTGTGAATTGTGTTTTCTAACTCTAAGAAGAATTGAGATGGAATTTTGATGGGGATTGCATTGAATCTGCAGATTGCTTTTGGCAAAATGGCCATTTTTACTATATTAATCTTGCCAATCCATGAGCATGGAAGGTGTTTCATCTTCAGAGATCTTCAGCATCTTTCTTTAGAGACTTGAAGTTCAAGTATTACAGATCTTTCACTTGCTAGGTTAAAGTCACACCAAAGTATTTTATGTTATTTGTTACTATTGTGAAAGGTGTCATTTCTCTGATTTCTTTCTCAGTCTGTTTATCCTTTGAGAGTATAGGAAAGCTACTGATTTGTTTGAGTTAATTTTATACCCAGACACTTTGCTGAAGTTGTTTATCAGTTTAGTAGTTCTTCGTGGAACTTTTGGCATCACTTATGTACACTATCATATCATCTTCAAATAGTGATATTATGATTTACTCCTTTCCAGTTTGTATTACTTTGACCTCCTTTTTTTTTTTGTCTGATTGCTCTGACTGGGATTGCAAGTAGTATATTAAATAAGTATGGAGAGAGTTGACAGCCTGTTCTAGTCTCTAATTTTATTGGTATTGCTTCAAGTTACTCTCCATTTCCCTTAATGTTGACTACTAGTTTGCTATATATTGCTTTTACTAGGTTTAGATATGGGCCTTGAATTCCTGATCTTTCCAAGATTTTTATCAGGAAGGGGTGTTGAAATTTGTCAAATGCTTTCTCAGCATCTAATGAAATGATTATGTATTTTTTCCTTCGACTTTGTTTATATAGTGGTATACATTGATGATTTTCTATATATTTTGAACCATCCCTCTATTCCTGGGATCAAGACAAATTGATCACGATGGTTGATCATTTTGATATCTTCTTGGATTTGGTTTGCAAGAATTTTATTGAATATTTTTGGCTTGATATTCTTAATATCTTAATTATTCTTAATTATCTTAAAATTCTTAATTTTTGGCTTGATTGGAAATTCTCATTCTTTGTAGGGTCTTTGTGTGGTATATGGATAAGCATAATTGCAGCTTCATAGAACGAATTGGGTAGTACTCCTTCTGTTTCTATTTTGTGGAATAGTTTGGACAGTATTGGTAGGAGGCCTTCTATGAAGGCCTGATAGAATTCTGGACTAAACCCGTCTGGTCCTGGGCTCTTTTCAGTTGGGGGGACTTTAATAACTGCTTCTATTTCTTTAGACATTATGGTTGAGATGGTCTATCTGATCCTGATTTAACTCTGATACCTGGTATTTTTCTCGAAAAATTGTCCATTTCCTCCAGGTTTTCCAGTTTTGTTGAATATAGGCTTTTGAAGTAGGATCTGATGATTTTTTGAATTTCCTCATATTCTGTTGTTATGTCTCCTTTTTCATGTCTGATTTTGTTAATTTGGATACACTCTCTGTGCCCTCTGGTTATTCTGGCTAAGGGTTTATCTATCTTGCTTATTTTCTCAAAGAACCAGCTCCTGTTTTGGTTGATACTTTGTATAGTCCCGTTTGTATTACTTGTTTGATTTCAAGATTATGTTTGATAATTTCCTGCCTTCTACTCCTCTTGCAAATATTTGCTCCTTTTTGTTCTAGATCTTTTAGGTGTGCTGTCAAGCTATTTATGTATGATCTCCCCGATTTCTTTTGGAGGCACTCAGAGCTATGAGTGTTCTTCTTAGCTCTGCTTTCATTGTGTCCCATAATTTGGGTATGTTGTGATTTCGTTGTGATTAAATTCTAAAAAGTCTTTAATTACTTTCCTTATTTCTTCTTTCACTAAGTTATTGAGTAGAGCTGTGTTCAACTGCCATGTATATGAGGGCTTTCTGTCGTTTTTGATGTTATTGAAGACCAGCCTTAGTCCGTGGTTATCTGATAAGATGCACGGGATTATTTCAATCTTCTTGTTGAGGCCTGTTTTGTACCAAAGTATATCATCAATTTTGGAGAAGGTATCATGAGGTGCTGAGAAGAAGTTATATCCTTTTATTTTAGGATGAAATGTTCTATAAATAGCTGTTAAATCCATTTAGTTCATAAATTATGTGAGTTTCTTTTTGTTATGTTTAGTTTCTGTTTCCATGATCTGCCCATTGATGAAATCTTCTACTATTATTATGTGAGGTACAATGTGTGCTTTGAGCGTTAGTAATGTTTCTTTTAGGAATATAGGTGCCCTTGCATTCGGAGCATAGATATTTAGTGTAGGGAGCGGCACAGTAAAACAAAGATGGCGCAGACATCCAGCCCCGTCTGGATGTAAACAACTTATCAAGCATGCCCAGGCTTGTCCCCTTGCCAGGGTGGCCGTAGGATAATGAGGTGATCCAGCGCCCTCCTGTGGTGAACAACAGTACTGCGCATGCGCGGGTTTGCACCTGGCGTCAATCTGGCCGGGGTGGTACCATGCTAATGGGGTGATTCATGCTCCACCAATCCCTGGAGGACAAGTAGCAGAGGTGTTAGTGGGGTGATTCGTGCTCCACCAATCCCTGAAGGACAATTAGCATAGCCACAGCCTGGTGTGTATATAAGGTGAGCCCTTTTGCTGCTTGAGGTCCCCGTATCAGCAAAGAGGTGGTCCTGCAATAAAGGCTGTTGAGAAGAATCCAACCGTGTTGTGTCTTCCTTGCCGGCTGAGGTGGGCACGACAACTGGTGGCCCATACGGAGATCCTAGGACATCCTCGAGGATTCAGAACTCTTCAGTTCCAGGATGGCGACGTTGGAAAGTTCCAGGGTAAGGGACGATAAATTTCTCTGGAGGTAAGCCTTGGTTTAGAGGCTAAAAGGTCTGTGGTCTACAGCGATGTTGATTCCAACTGAACCTTTGTGGGTAGGACTTGTAATTTTGTTTCTTTACTTCTTTGTATGGTCGATTTGTTTTCTTTTCAATTGCCACCATCCCAGACAGGAGTGCATTTGCTGGGAATAGCCAACAAGTGCCAGGCTACAAAGTCGTGTGTAAAGAAACATACCAGCCCACGCTGCTCGTAAAACTGCTCATAAATAAAAGTTCCCCAGTTAACGTGGGACAATACAAATCTGCGGTAGTAAGCGATGATAAGGCCTCCGGGTACAGAGCAAGTGTAGTGAGTAGGAAATTTAATTTTATGGACCCCGCTCTAGTGGTGGTGTGTTGGTTGATAGCCAACGTTATTTTTTTGAAACATAGTGTTTTATGTGTGCTTGTGTTCATGGCCCACACAGTAGGGGGCGAGCCCCGGTAGTGAGCATGGGGACTTCTCAGTCCCATCCAATTTTTCTGGCTCTTCAAGAGCTGTTTGAAAGAAAAAGGCTTAGGATGAAAAGAAGCACTATAGAGAGATTTCTTAGTGAGTGCAATGCCATTGCACCTTGGTTCGCTGTCTCTGGGAATCTCATGATGGGCAGCTGGGATAAGGTGGGGAAGGATTTGGATTTTGCTTGGGAGCAAGGAACCTTAAAGGCGGGGGTTCGGCCGGTATGGCATTTAGTGCATAGCTGCCTAGAAGATCAGAAATGTCAACAGGCTATAGAAAAGGGACAGGCTGTGTTAGAAATGCTACAGGAGGAATGATCTAAAAAGGCTGAGAGTGAGGCGGGGGAGGACTCTAAGGAAAACAAGAACAAGAAAGGAATTTATCCATCCCTCAAAGATCAGGGTCAAAAAAAAAAAAATTCCAGTTGCTGCCTTTAGTGGCCAGACCTGCAACACTTGCTCACAAAAGGAGAGCATTCATTAAGAGAAGTTCTTTAAGGGAGCCTACCTTATCTGCTGGCCTTATTCCAAGAGAGGAGTTGATCTCAAACATTAAGTTACCTTTCCCGTTGGTCATCATTGACATGGAGAGTGCCTTTGATCCTATCCCCTCAGCAGCCAGTTCCTGCCCCTATGGTCAAAATGACCCAGGTTTGGGGAGAGGGGAGCCCCTAAAGTAATTTCAGAAAGAGTCTACAGGAGACTTTGAGGAACTTTGTTTCGCCAGATAGAACAGGCTTTACTCTAGGATGATAAGAGGAGAAAGTCTTAGCACCAGTTCTTCAGCTTACTCCAACTGGAGGCTGTGGCCAAGGTTAAGATTAATGTTTTCTTTTCCAAGGGCCTTTAGCCCACTGAGACAGTTTGATAAAGGGCTGCTCCTGAGGTCCTGAAAGTCCCAGGTGAACTGGTTACAATTCTTTTGTCAGCCACTTGACAACTAACACCCAGGTCTACCGCCAGGCTCCAAGGGTAGGTCTCTGAGGGGCTGGAAAATGCCCCCCCCAATCTGGCTAAGGTTATATTTTGCTTTCTGCTAAAGATTGTGGCACCCTAGGAGTGGCCTATGCAAAAGTGGTTAAGGTGCTTGAAAACAATCAATTGTTCATAGCACCTGAAAAGGTTCAAATGGGCCAAATGAGGGACTATCTAGGAACTAAAATCACTCCTCATAGTACTTCCCCTCAGAAAATTGAATTACAGAAAGATCATTTAAAAACATTAAATGACTTTCAAAAATTACTACGAAGCACAAATTAGATTCGACCCTATATTAAAATGCCCAATGTACATTTGCAACCACTGCAAATCCTGAAATCCTGAGATCCTGAAAGGGGATTCTTAGCTTACTTCACCCCGTGCTTTTACCAAGGAAGCACGATTATCCTTGAGGAAAGTAGAAGAAAGACTAAAAAAGACAATACTAAGGAGGTACAAGAAAAGGAGGATCGGGGTTGGGGATTTAGCTCAGTGGTAGAGCGCTTGCCTAGGAAGCGCAAGGCCCTGGGTTCGGTCCCCAGCTCCGAAAAAAAAGAACCAAAAAAAAAAAAAAAAAAAAAAAAAAGGAGGATCTCCTTTTGTGTATACTAAGAACTTTTTGTCAGCCTACAGGAGTCTTATGACAACAAGGTCTGCTTCTTTGGATTTATCCCCATATTTCTCCTAATAAGACCCTTGAATATTACCCTTCTGCCATTGTAGAGCTTGCTGTGTTAGGCATTAAATCTTACATTCAGCATTTTGATATTTTACCCAAGAAAATTATTATACCATATACTACAGCTCAGATGGAAACATTGTGTGCCTTGATAGATGATTGGGCCATATTACGCTGTGGTTTTGCTGGGGAGTTTGAAAATCATTATCCTGAGGATCCTTTGCTACAATTTTTTACTGAACATCCAGTGATTTTTCCTAAGGTCACTGCCTCAGAGCATTTGTCTGGAGTGTTAGATATTTATACAGATGGCTCCAAAACAGGTGTAGGTGCCTATATGGTTGATTCTCAAGAACCAGTATTAATTCAATACAGTCCAGGCACCCCCCAAATTACAGAATGTAAAATTGTATTGGAAGTTTTAATAGATTTCATGATTCTTTTAATTTAATTTCTGACTCTGCTTATGTAGTTCATGCGGTGTGCTCACTTGAAATTACAGGGCCAATTCAGTCGACTAGTACCATATGTCAAATTCTTTTAGAATTACAAATTTGATTTGGATCAAAAAAAATAATTTTTTCATACAACATATTCGAGACCATACTAATTTGCCTGGTCCCATGACCAGTAATAACGCCCTGTTGGATGCTAGGACACATAGAGAGTTTATTTTTCATGCTGCTCTGGTTGATCTCGCTAGAGAATTTCATCAAAAGTTTCATGTTCCTGCCTTTACTCTTCAACAAAAATTTAAAATCTCTAGAGCTACAGTCCGTGATGTGGTGTTACGTTGCCAGAATTTGTGTTAAATTTCACCACCCTCCTCGCGTGGGGATTAACCCTCGTAGTCTGATCCCACTAAAACTTTGGCAGATGGATGTCACACACATATCTCAATTTGGAGATTTAAAATATGCTCATGTTTTCGTTGATACCTGTTCCGGTATTATACATGCCACTCTGATGACTGGTGAAAAGGCTTGTAATGCCATTAGTCATTGCTTAGAGGCATGGGCGGCTTGGGGAAAGCCTGATAGTCTCAAGACAGAAAACGGGCTTTCCTACACTGTAAAGTCCTTTCAGGCATTTTGCCAGACAATGCAGGTCGGTCATACTACAGGATTACCATACAATCCCCAAGGTCAAGGAATTGTGGAAAAAGAACATCACATCGTACCTTAAAAAAGCTTATACAAAACCAAAAAGATGGAATTGCTAGCGGCCAAACACCAAAAGAACAACTTTCTTTAGCTATTTTTACTCTAAATATCTTAATTTTGGATGTGCATGGCCGCTCTGCTGCAGATCGCCATGCTGCTACTACACCTATAACTAATGCAGAAGTAAAGTGGAAGGATGTCTTAACTGATGAATGGCATGGCCCAGATCCCGTGATTTCGAGATCTAGGGGAGCTGTTTGTGTATTTCCGCAGGATCAAGAAAATCCAATTGGGGTACCTGAGTGTATGACTCGAAAAGTGCCTTCTACTCTTCCTGAAGATGAGACTACGAACCCTACTATTACTACTGGGATTGGTAATACAGGTTGATTCGCTCACCCTGTGGGCTATTGCCAGTTTCAATGGGTGCTGTCCAATGAGCAAGGGGCATATACATCCCTGACTCCCTTTGCTAGGCTGATGGGTGAGAACTTCACACTGTATAGTGTTTCGGCTACCAGAAAAAAATGATACCAGGTTGATCAATATTCAATATAATAACCTCTTGGCAAATGATACTGCCACTAGTACTTCAGTATGTGTTAGATCACCCTTTTTCTTTCTGATAAGCACTAATGTAAGCAAGGATGTTTTAAATTGTAATAGCTCTGATGTAGTCTGCTATTTAGCTGAATGCTGGGATGGCACCAACGACACCGCAGTGATGGTTAAGATTCCCTCCTTTGTGCCAATCCCAGTGGAGGCAAACCCAGATAGCTTTCCTATTCTTAATTTGCTAAGAGCCAGAAGAGATTTTGGAATTATGGCAGCTATAATTTCAGCTAGTGTGCTGTCTGCTGCTGCAGCTACTACAGCCGAAATAACCATGACTAAACAAGTGCAGACGGCTGAGACTGTCAATCAGATTGTAGAAAGAACTGCAGTGACGCTAGAGATACAAGAAGAATTTAATACCCATTTGGCATCTGGCCTTCTATTAGCTAATCAAAGGATAGATTTAGTTCAAGAACAAATTAAAGCACTGTATCATATGACGCAGCTGTCCTGCGTTTCCTCCCTTAGAGGTTTATGCATTACTCCTTTGCAAGCTAATTTTTCTCAGTATTCTCAACAGAGCAAAGAAAACTCGAATTATCTGAAAGGAAACTGGTCCATGAAAGCAGAACAACTGTCAAGACACTTGCTGATGCAGATTGCTGTCCTTAACAGCACTAGGTTGGACCCCATCACAGTTGAAGATTTTACCTCATGGATCACCAACACTTTCTTCTTTTTTAAGGAGTAGGCTGGCATGTTTGCCTGGGGAGCTATTATCCTCCTGGGATGCAGAGTATGTCTCTGGCTTATTGGCCGTTTAAAAAGACAACATGCCATACACAAAGCGGTTGTTTACCAGGCTATGATCGCCATTGAAAATGGTGCTTCTCCCAACATATGACTGGCCTCTTTAAAAGATTAAGAGGTTACCCTAGATCATTTTTGTCACTGTCATGTGGAGTCATTGTATCCAGAGACAGGCAACTTTCCTCGAGCTCGGACCAACCTAAGACACGGGGCCCGATGGCAATAGGTTAACCCAACGACTGGTAATGCCAAATCATCGTTAGGAAGGACCTAAGACAGGAGCAATGACAAGATTGACGTGAAACCCAGATCTAGACCAGTCATTTTATTAAACAAAAAAGAGGCAGATGTAGGGAGTTGAACGATAAAACAAAGATGGCGCAGACATTTAGCCCCGTCTGGATGTAAACAACTTATGGCACATGCCCAGGCTTGTCCCCTTGCCTGGGCAGCCGTAGGATAATGAAGTGATCTGGCGCCCTCCTTTGGTGAACAACAGTACTGCGCATGCGCGGGTTTGCACCTGGGGTCAATCTGGCCGGGGTGGTACCATGCTAATGGGGCGATTCATGCTCCACCAATCCTTGGAGGACAAGTAGCAGGGGTGTTAGTGGTGTGATTCATGCTCCGCCAATCCCTGAAGGACAATTAGCATAGCCACAGCCTGGTGTGTATATAAGGCGAGCGCTTTTGCTGCTCGAGGTCCCCATATCAGCAAAGAGGTGGTCCTGCAATAAAGGCTGTTGAGAAGTATCCGACCATGTTGTGTCTTCCTTGCCGACCGAGGTGGGCGCGACAATTTAGGATTGAGAGTTCAACTTCGTGGATTTTTCCTTTGATGAATATGAAGTACTCTTTCCTACCTCGTTTGATAACTTTTGGTTTAAAGTCGATTTTATTCGATATTAGGATGACTACCTCAGCATGTTTCTTGGGAACAATTGCTTAGTTATTTTCCAGCCTTTTACTCTAAAGAAGTGTTTATCTTTGTCTCAGAGGTGTAATTTCTCTATGCAGCAAAATGCTGGGTCCTCTTTACATATCCAGTCTGTTAGTCTCTATCTTTTCATTGGGGAATTGAGTCCATTGATGTTAAGAAATATTAAGGAATAGGGACTGTTGTTTCCAGTTATTTTTGGTGTTCAAGGTGGTTCCACCTTGAACATGTTTATATGTCTCTCTTCTTCTTGTTTTCATAGCAAGGAGATTACTTTTTTTTTTTTTTTCGCTTTTTCTAGGGTGTAATACGCTCTTGTGTTGGAGTTTTCCATCTTTATTCTTTGTCTGGATTTGTGGAAAGATATTATGTAAATTTGGTTTTGCCATGGAATATCTTGGTTTCTCCATCTATGTTCATAGAGAGCTTTGCTGGATATAGTAGCCTGGGCTGGCATTTGTTTTCTCTTAGGGTCTGTGTGACAATTGTCCAGGGTAGTCTGGCTTTCACCGTCTCTGGTGTGAAGTCTGGTGTAATTCTGACAGATCTGCCTTTATATGTTTCTTGACATTTTTCCCTTACTGCTTTTAATATTGTTTCTTTGTTTTGTGCATTCAGTATTTTGACTATTGCATGACAGGAGGAACTTCTTTTCTGCTCCTATCTATTTGGAGTTCTGTATGCTTTTTGTATGTTTCTTTCGTAGGGAGTTTTCTTCTATAAATTTTGAAGATATTTACTGGCCCTTTAATTTGGGAGTCTTCGATCTCTTCTATACATATTAGCCTTAGGTTTGATTTCTCATTGTGTCCTGTAATTCCTAGATGTTTTGGGCGAAGAGCTTTTTGCATTTTATATTATCTTTGAGGTTTGTGTTGATGTTTTCTGTGGTATCTTTTGCCCTTAAGATTCTGTCTTCTAGCTCTTGTATTTTGTCGGTGATGCTTGCATCTATGACTCCTGATCTCTTCCCTAGGTTTTCTATCTCCAGGGTTGTCTCCCTTTGTTCTTTCTTTATTGTTTCTATTTCCACTTTTAAATCCTGGGCAAATTTATTCAATTCTTTCACCTGTTTGGTTGTATTTTCCTGTAATTCTTTAAGGGATTTTCATGTTTCCTCTTTAAGGGTTTACTTGTTTACTTGTGTTGTCCTGCATTTATTTAATGGAGCTATTTATGTCTTTCTTAAAGTCCATCATCATCATAAAATGTGATTTTAAGTCTCAATCTTGCATTTCCTGTGTGTTTGGATATCCAGTATTTGCTTCTGTGGGAGAACTGGGTTCTGATGATGCCAAGTTGTCTTCGATCTGTTGCTTAGGTCCCTGCACTTGCCTCTTACCATCAGGCTGTTTCTTAGCTTGTCTTGCTGCCTCTGACAGTGGCTTGATCCTCCTGTAGGCCTGTGTGTCAACACTTTGAAGACCTTTTATTTGTTGTTATTTTTGTTTTGTTTTGTTTTTCAGCTAGATCTGGGAACAGAGAGCTGCTCCAGGGTTTGTGTGACCTGAAGCCACTAGGCATGTTGCTTGGAGCTCTCGGGATTTTTAGTACTTCTGAGAGTACAGCTCTCTCCTCCATGGGATTTGGGTGCAGGGAGCTGTGTGGTAGGTTCAGTTCCCTTCTGGGCACAGGCAGAAACCAGAAGATTTCTGCTGCTCACTGCTCCTACATTCCCATGTCCAGAGGGCATTAGGCAAGTTCCTCTTTTGCCAGGAATGTAAGAAGTGGCAGTTTCCCCTGAGCTCTCATGATTTGGGATACAGTTGTAAGTTAACATTTTTGAGACTTTTGGTTTCATATTTGACATTTATTCCTCAAATGTCATTTATTTACCAATTGTGTTAGACAGTTAAATTTTTATAAAGGAAATACTCTATGTTAAGTAGCACAGCTGGGAATGAAGCTGGAGAGATTGTTTTTTTAGTTAGGAATGCTCTCTATTCTTGCACAACACCTATGTTCATTTCTGAGCACCCACATTTTCTGTCTCAACCACCAGTAACTTCTGTTCCAAGGAATGCTACATCTTTTTCTGGTCTCTTCAAGCATCAGCACACACATAAAGTCACACATCCATACTGAGAGTGGAAAGCAAGTAAATAAAGGAATAAATAATAACAGACACAGTAACTTAATTCTCTTCAACAACAGCTGTTCTGAAGGGAATAGTTGTTACTGTACAGCTGTTGAAATTTATTATCTGAACTAGCTCGTTTCTAAGATATTTGTATGTGTTTGTATTTGAATAAATAAGAACTAGGAATATCATTATGAAAAGTATTATTTTTAATCATATGTTATATTGATAAATTATTTTTGTTGTAATTTTTTCTGTTTTATTAAATTGGGTATTTCTTATTTACATTTCAAAAGTTATTCCCTTTCCCAGTTTCCTGTCCATCAGCCCCCTAACCCGTCCCCCTCCTCTTCTATATAAATGTTTTCCCCCAACCACCCCCAACAATCCCCTATACTGGTGCGTCCAACCTTGGCAGGTCCAAGGGCTTCCTCTTCCACTAGTGCCTGAACAAGGCTATTCACTGCTACATATGTAGTTGGAGCCCGGGGTTAGTCCATGTATAGTGGTTTAGTCCCTGGAAGCTCTGGTTGGTTGGCATTCTTGTTCTTATGGGGTTGCAAGCCCCTTCAGCTCTTTCAGTACTTTCTCTAATTCTTCCAATGGGGATCCCATTCTCAGTTCAGTGGTTTGCACCTAGCATTCGCCTCTGTGTTTGACATGTGCTGGCTGTGTCTCTCAGGAAAGATCTATATCTGGTTCCTGTCAGCATGTACTTCTTAGCTTCATCCATCTTATCTAGTTTTAGTGGTTTTATATATATGGGCCACATGTGTGGTAGGCTCTGATAATAAATAATTAGGGAAAGGCTAGAAGAAGCTGTGGAGGAGGACGACCCCATCGGAAGACCAGCAGTCTCAACTAACGTGGACTCCTGTGATCTCTCAGACACTGAGCCACCAACAAGGCAGCATACACTAACTGAATTGAGGACCCTGACACATATACAGCAGAAGACTGTTTGTTCTGGCCTCAGTGAGAGAAGAAGCTCCTAACCCTCAAAATTGGAAGATCCAAGGAGTGAGGAGCCCTGATGGATTGAGGACATCTGTTTGAGAAGTAATGAGAAGGAATGGGATGAGGAATAGTCAGAGGGAGAACCAGGAGGTTGACAATGACTGGACCATAAAAAAATAAAATAAAATAAAATAAAATAATAATAATATAGAACTGACCACCCAGGAGTGCAGACATCCTGAGACTGCAGCACAGACTGCCACCTCGGCACAGCTCTGCCCACATCCCTGGTCCAAGAGGAAACTGCACAGTGCCTCTGGACACAGGGATATAGGAATAGACAGCCACTGGTAACCAAGGTTCTGGTCTGTGCCCAATACCAAACTGAACCAGCCAAACAGCTCCCTGTACCCAAATTCCATGTGGGAGAGAGCTGAACCCTCAGAAGTGTGGATGCTCCTGAGAAGTCAGAGGAGACTACCCTCTGCCCACAGTCCAGGTCCAAGAGGGAATCGCATAGTGCCAACTGAGCCTGCTGGTTACCAGGACCTACAAGCAATCAGAGCCAGGGCCCTTTGATTCCTGCCCATGCCTAGAGCTGGAAGACAATCTCAAGGAGCACCAACACACCTGAAATCAGAGCATCTGTTCTCAGGAAAGGATGAGAGAAAATAGGAAAACAATTTGACAGGAGTGTTGACACAGAGGCCTACAGCAGTGACAAGTCACTCTCAGAAACAGCAAGACAAGCAAACACCAGAGACAACCCAATGGCTAGAGGAAACTAAGTAACAGAAACCAACCTACTTGGCAGCATCAGAGCCCAGTTCTCCAAACAAAGTAAATACTGGATATCCAGATGTGAGGAACTGTCCGAGGAGCTGTCCTCACAGATGTGAGGAGCTGTCCGAGGAGCTGTCCTCACAGATGTGAGGAGCTGTCTGAGGAGCTGTCCTCACATATGTGAGGAGCTGTCCACACATACTCCATTACAAGATGGCACAGGCATCCGGCAGAACGCACCTAGTAAAAAGGGCAATACGCAGGCGCCTGGTAACTTCCCTACTCAAAGGGACACGTACGCTTTGGTACGTCATCTGGCATAATTGGCAGCGACCAGTCAGAGAGTGACACGTCCTAGGCGAGGATAGTTTCCTATATAAGGGACAATTATTCCTCACTCGGCGTCTCCGCATTGTAAGCTTATGCTCTCCCTCTCAAGACGCATTAAAGCTTTTCTGCAGTAGGATCCTGTGTGTGCCGCGTTGTTCCTGCTGGCAAGACGTAGTGCGGGACATCCAAACACACCAGAAAAGCAAGATTTAGATTTAAAATCACAATTTTTGATAATGAGGGAGAACTTTAAGAAAGTCATCAAGAACTCCCTTAAAGAAATTCAGGAAAACCAAGTAAATAAATAGAAGCCCTTAGAGAGGAAACACAAAAATCCCTGAAAGAATAACAGGAAAACACAAACAGGGGAACAAATTGAAAATGGATTTAGAAAAAATAAAGAAAGCACAAAGGGAGACAACCCTGGATATAAAAAAAACCTAAAGAAGAGACAAGGAGCCATAGATACAAGCATCACCAACAGAATACAAGAGATAGAAGAGAGAATCTCAGGGACAAAATATACCATAAAAAACATCAACAGAACTGTCAAAGATAATGTAAAATGCAAAATGCTCCTAGTCAAAAACATACAGAAAATCCAGGACACAATGAGAAAATCAAACCTAAAGGTAATAGGTACAGAAGAAAGTGAAGACTCCCAAATTAAAGGGCCAGTAAATATATTCAACAAAATTATAGAAGAAAAATTCCCTAACCTAAAGAACGAGATGCCCATAAACATACAAGACGACTACAGAACTCCAAATAGATTGGACCAGAAGAGAAATTCCTCCTGCCACATAATAGTTACAACACCAAATGCACAACACAAAGGAAGAATATTAAATCCGGTAAGGGAAAAATGTCAAGTGACATATAAAGGCAGACCCATAAGAATTACACCAGACTTCTCACCAGAGACTGTGAAAACCAGAAGATCCTGGACAGATATCATAGAGACCCTAAGAGAATACAAATGCCAGCCCAAGTTGTGGTATCAAGCAAGAATCTCAATTAACATAGATATATTCCATGACAAAACCAAATTTACACAAAATCTTTCTACAAATCCAGCCCTACAAAGGATAATAGATGGAAAACTCCAACACAAGGAGAGAAACTACACTGAACAGAAAGCAAGAATGTAATTTCCTTTTAATGAAACCAAAGAGAGACAAACATAATTCCAACATTAACAACAAAAATAACAGGAAGTGACAATCACTATTCCTTAATATCACTCAACATCAACGGAATCAATTCCCCAATAAAAAGACAAAGACTAATAGACTGGATATATCAAAAGGACCCAGGAGGAAACACACCTCAGAGTCAAAGACAGACACTACCTCAGAGTAAATTGCTAGAAAACCACTTTCCAAGCAGATGGCTGAAAGAAATAAGCTGGAGTTGCCATTCCAATACCAAACAAAATTGACTTGCAACCAAAAGTAATTAAAAAAGATACGGAAGGACACTTCAAATTCATCAAAGGAAAAATCCACCAAGAAGAACTCTCAATCCTAAATATCTAGGCTCCACATGCAAGGGCACCTACATTCATAAAAGAAACCTTACTAAGGCTCAAAGCACACATTGCACCTCACACGATAATAGTAGGAGATTTCAACACACCACTCTCATCAGTGGACAGATCATGGAAACAGAACTTAAAGAGAGACATAGAAAAACTAACAGAAGTTATGAACCAAAAGGATTTAACAGAACATTTATAGAACATTCCATCCTAAATCAAAAGGATATATCTTCTTCTCAGCACCGTATGGAAACTTCTCCAAAAATGACCATATACTTGCTCACAAAACAGGCCTCAACAGAGACAAGAAGATAGAAATAATCCTATGCATTTAATCAGATCACCATGCACTAAGACTGGTCTTCAATTACAACAACAATAACAGAAAACCCATGTATACATGGAAGTTGAACAATGCTCTACTCAGTGACAACTTGGTCAAGGAAGAAATAAAGAAAGAAATTAAAGACTTCCTAGAATTTAATGAAAATGAAGATACAACATTCACAAACTTATGGAACACTATGAAAGCAATACTAAGAGGTAAACTCATAGATCTGAGTGCTTGCAAAAAGAAAGAGGAGAGAACATATGTCAGCAGCTTGAAAGCACACTTAAAGCTCTAGAACAAAAAGAAATGAATAAACCCAAGAGGAGTAGAAGGCAGTAAATAATCAAACTCAGGGCTGAAATCAACCAAGTAGAAGTGAAAAGGACTATACAAATAATCAACAAAACCATGATCTGGTTCTTTGAGAAAATAAACAAGATAGAAACAACCTTAGCCAAACTAACCAGAGGACACAGAGAGTGTATCCAAATTATGAAATGAAAAGGGAGACATAACAACGGAATCTGAAGAAATTAAAAATATCATCATATCCTACTATAAAAGCCTATATTTAACAAAACTGGAAAATCTGCAGGAAATAAACAATTTTCTAGACAGATACCAGGTACCAAAGTTAAATCAGGAACAAATAAACCACCAAAAGAACCCCATAACTTCTAAAGAAATAGAAGCAGTCATTAAAAGTCTCCCAACCAAAAAGAGCCCAGGTCCAGGTGGGTTCAGTGCAGAATTCTATCAGACCTTTAGAGAACACCTCATACCAATACTGTCCAAACTATTCCACAAAATAGAAATGGATGGAGCACTACCAAATACCTTCTATGAAGCCACAATTACTTTTAAACAGAAACCACACAAAGACCCAACAAAGAAAGAGAACTTTAGACTCATTTCTCTTTTGAATATTGACTCAAAAATACTCAATAAAATTCTTGCAGACTGAATCCAAGAACACATCAAAACAATAATCCACCATGATCAAGTCGCTTCATCCAAGGGATGCAGAGATGGTTTAATATATGAAAATCCATCAATGTAATCCACTATAGAGGCAAACTCAATGATAAGAACCACATGATCATTTCATTAGATGCTGAGAAAGCATTTGACAAAATTCAACACCCCTTCAGGGTAAAAGTCCTGGAAAGATCAGGAACTCAAGGCCCATATCTAAACATAGTAAAAGCAATATACAGCAAACCAGTAGCTAAGGTCAAACTAAATGGTGAAAACTTGAAGCAATCCCACTAAACTCCGGGACTGGACAAGGCTTCTAACTCTCTCCCTAGTTATTCAATATAATACTCAAAGTCCTGCCCAGAGCAATCAGACTGTGAAAGGAGATCAAACAGACACAAATTGGAAGGGAAGAAGTCAAAATATAACTATTTGCAGATGATATGATAATGTAATTAAGTGACCCCAAAAGTTCCACGAGAGAACTACTTAACCTGATAAACAACTTCAGCAAATAGTGGGGTATAATATGAACTCACAAAAAAAAAAAGTAGCCTTTCTTTACTCAAAGGATAAACAGGTCGAGAAAGAAATTAAGGAAATGACACCCCTCACAATAGTCCCAAGTAATTTAAAATACCTTGGGGTGACTTTAACCAAGCAAGTGAGAGATTTGTATGGCAAGAACTTCAAATCTATGAAGAAAGAAATTGAAGAAGATCTTGGAAGATGAAAAGACCTCCCATGCTCATGGATTGGCAGGATTAATATAGTAAAGATGGTCATTTTGCCAAAAGCAATCTACAGATTCAATGCAATCCCCATCAAAACTCCTACTCATTTCTTTATAGAGATAGAAAAAGCAACTTGCAAATTCATTTGGAATAACCAAAAACCCAGGATAGCGAAAACTATACTCAATAACATAAGAACTTCTGGGGGAATCACCATCCCTGACTTCAACCAGTATTACAGAGCAATTTCATAAAAACTGTATGGTATTAGTACAGAGACAGGCAGATAGATCAGTGGAACATAATTGGAGACCAAGAAATGAACCCACACATCTATGGTCACTTGGTCTTTGACAAAGGTGCTAAAACTATCCAATTGAATAAATAAAACATTTTCAACAAATGGTTCTGGTTCAACTGGAGATCAGCATGTAGAAGAATGCAAATGGATCTGTTCTTATCATCATGTACAAAGATTATGTCCAAGTGGATCAAGGACCTCCACATCAAACCAGATACACTCAAACTAATAGAAGAAAAAGTGGGGAAGAATCTCAAACACATGGGCACTGGGGAAATTTTCCTGAACAAAACACCAATGGCTTAATCTCTAAGATCAAGAATCAACAAATGGGAACTCGTAAAACTGCAAAGCTTCTGTAACGCAAAAGACACTGTCATTAGGACAAAGCACCAACCAACAAATTGGGAAAAGAGCTTTACCAATCCTACAACTGATAGAGTGCTAATATCAAAAATATACAAAGATATCAAAAAGTTAGACTCCAGAGAGCCAAATAAGCCTATTAAAAAATGGAGTACACAGCTAAACAAAACATTCTCAGCTGAGGATTATCAAATGGCCAAAAAGCAACTAAAGAAATGTTCAACATCCTTAGTCACTAGGGAAATGCAAATCAAAATAACCTTGAGATTCTATCTCAAACCAGTCAGAATGGCTAAGATCAAAAACTCAGGTGACAGCAGATGCTGGGGAGGATGTGGAGAAAGAAGACCACTCTGCCATTGTTGGTGGGTTTGCAAACTGGTACAACCATTCTGGAAATCAGTCTGGAGGTTCCTCAGAAAATTGGACATTCAACTACCTAAGGACCCAGCCATACCTCTCCTGGGCATATACCAAAAATATGCTCCAACATACAACACAGATACATGCTCCACTCTGTTCATAGCAGCCTTATTTATAATAGCCAGAAGCTGGAAAGAACGCAGATGCCCTCAACCATGGATTAAAAAATGTGGTACATCTACATAATTGAGTACTACTCAGCTGTGAAAAACAATGACTTCATGATACTCATAGGCAAATGGAATGAACTAGAAAATACCATCCTGAGTGAGTTAATTCAATCACAGAAAAACACACTTTGTATGCACTCATTGATAAGTGGATATTAGCCAAAAAGCTCAAATTACACCACAGTAAGCTCAAGAAGAAGAGTGACCAAAGTCCACACCTTCTTAAAAGGGGAAAATATATCAATAGTAGGGGATATGGAAACAAAGTTTAGAGCAGCGACTCAAGGAATGGCCATTCAGAGCCTGCCCCACATGTGGCCCATTCATATACAGCCACCAAAACTAGATAAGATTGATGAAGCCAAAAAATGCATGCTGAAACTGACCAGATATAGATCTCTCCTGAGAGACACATCAAGATCATGTCCAATACAGAGGTCAATGCTAGCAGCAAACCACTGAACTGAGAACAGGACCCCCTGGGCGGTAATTAGAGGAAGTATTGAAAGAGTTGAAGGAGCTTGCAACCCCATAAAAACAACAATGCCAACCAACCAGAGCTTCCAGGGACTAAACCACTACCCAAAAAGTATACATGGACTGACCCAGGGCTCCAATCGCATATATAGCAAAGAATAGCCTTGTTGGGGCACCAGTGGAAAGGCATGTCCTTGGTCCTGCTAAGGTTGTACCCCCAGTGCAGGGAAATATGGGGTGTGGCTGTAAAAGGGATGTATGGGGTAATACCCGTATCAGGGAGAGAGAGGGGAGAGGATGGGGGCTTATGAACAGGAAACTGGGAAGGGGAATAACATTTGAAATGTAATTATAGAAATATACCTAATAAAAATTTATAATAATAAAAAAGAAAAAATAATAATAAATAAAATCTTCTTTAAATCTGATAACCTTTCTTAAATTTCTGTTCTTTACTTATTCTCATAGTTCTGTACATTGTGTCTGAGAAAATTCAAATAGAAACTTTTGTCCATTTTCACTTTTCCAACCATATACTTGCTTATGAAGTATTTTATAGTAATTTTGTAACATGGACTGAGTCCATAAAAATCTGACCATTACTGATAATTGAAATAGGATGGTTAACCACCAGAAAGCCAAAGGTAGGCAGAATGTTTATGGATAATTATTAGCCAGCATGTGATGAGGTAAGCTTATCAATGAACATTAAATGCTGCATCACTCACAAAGGTATTACAAATTCACCAGTATCATTTCTAGTTAAGATATAGTTAGCATAGATTTAACTTGTAACTAAAAAGTATTAACTTTGTCTTTCTTCACTTTCCTCTATCAACATTTTAATGTGATGTTATATCAAGGGAAAATCAAACATACTTCACAGCAAGAATATTTGCAATAGGAATATGTAAAGACTATTTTTCCGACTTCTCTACATTGTCTATGGTAATACTATGGTAATACTATGAAAATTAAGCTCAAGGTCATGGGTCTACTCTAATTGTTAGAGTACATTCCTATACTAAGAGCCACACCATAGAAACTTACACTAAGTCACAATCTATAAATTAAAAGTTACCAAACAGGTCTTACTAAATACATAATACTTCTTAGAAATGCCAATGATATAATGCAACTTTCTACCTCTCAGTAAAATTCCAATTTCTATATCACCAAATAAATTTACTTTAGTTCAAAAATAGTTCTCCTATTTATCCTGGTTAAATTATTAATCATTTCCTTATCAAAAAAGGAGACTATAAAATATTACAAAGTAAAACTCTTATCCTTTAATGATGATGAAAAATGTATCAATTGAGACATCATTTTCTTGCTTTCAAATTAAATGTTTAACAAATCTGTACCAATAGCTTTTATGTTTTTTATAATTTTCTAAGAATTATTAATATCAAGAGCGTAGTATTAATCAGTTTGATTATTATAACTTTTAGGATTTTCTAAGATTGTTAATATTGGATCTGGTTTTAGTGAACGACGTAGAAGAAAATTTTTAAAATGTACATTAATTAATTTATTCAGTTTACATCCCAATTACAGCACTGCTCTTCCCAATCCTCTCCTCTGAGAGGGGGAAAATCCTGGGTTCTAAACTATCTTGGCATATAGAGTCATTGCACATCCTTTCCTACCGAGGCCAACTGGATTCACAGGCAGGCAAGAGATTCAAGGACAGATACCACCTCAGCTGTTGGGGCACAGTAATACAGGCCAAGTTGAACTTCTGCCATGTATGTTTGGGGGTCAAAGGCTAAGTCCGACCCATATATATGCTTTTTGACTGGTAGTTCATTCAGTCTCTGATCGCATGGGTCCAGGTTACTTGACTTTGTTGTCCTTCTTGTGGAGTTCCTGTTACTTCTAGGTTTCTTAATCCTTCCTTCAATTCCTCCACAAAACTTCTAGTTCTCTGTCTAATATTTGGCAGAGGGTCTCTGCATATATTTCAATCAGATGCTGGGTAGAGTCACAGAGGACAGTCATGCTAGGCCCCTGTGTGCAAGCATAGCAGAGTATCATTAACAGTGAGACGGATTGAGTTGGCCAGTCCCTCAGCCTCTGCTCTATTTTTGTTCTGGTATCTCTTGTAGGTAGGACTAATTTAGTGTTAAAGTTTTCATAGATGTGTTGATGTTCTTATCCATCCACTGGGGTTCTGCCTCATAAGAGGTGGCATTGTCAGGTACCATTGCTAGGAGTTTCAGCTAAAGATACTGCTATAGACATCCTGAAGCCACCCCCACCCTAGGTTTCTTGTAAGTCCAAGATAAATACCACTTTCCCAGAATGTCACTGATTTCTGTTCACTCTCCAGGCCCTCTCTCCCAGGTTCTCCCTATACCTTATTCCTATTGAGGATGCCAAAACTCTGAAGAAGGCATACAGAGGTTCAGCTTATAGCTAACATATTTAAAAGTCCTTATGCATTTTTTTTCCCCTGGAGCTGGGTACCGAACCCAGGGCCTTGCGCTTCGTAGGCAAGCACTCTACCACTGAGCTAAATCCTCAACCCCATGCATTCTTATAAGATATATTATTTAACCCTTAAATTTTTAAGAAAATGAAAGAGATTTGATAAATAACTTCCATCGCCACATGCATTATGGCCTGTCCAGTTCTACCTTTCTTTTTGTTATTTACATATGTCTCATTTTCAGTGTTTAAGCTTATCACATTGTTGACTTTCCTCTTTGCCTTTTTCATCTTGTTTACTGTTTTATTTTCATCCACAAATCATTGTTAAATGTGTGCATAATAATACAAAGAACAATTTACTGTGAGATTTCTCTTTAGATAGCAAGATCTAGAACATGAGTGCTTAAGGACAATTATCTTTGATTGTCTTCTTCCTATCCCTCTAATGTCTAGGAAGTAGTTCAAATAAAGCATATTAATAATATACATTGACCTATCTCTTGTCATTTGAGACAGAAATGAAAGTTTATAGTGTAATATTTAGAATACAAAAAACAATGATTTTTATATGGTGGTGAATATCTAGTCAAACTCTATTCTTGGTGAGTATATAATGTTCTGTAAGAAAAGAATAGTTGAAGTTGGAGGTCATATAGACTGTGACCAAATTTGAAGATTAGTGTAAGGCGTAGAAAAGATCTCCCTCATTCAAAATCAATCAAAATGTAACCCAATTTTTACAAAATTGGATATATTTTTTTCATTGAATTAACTTTCACACATAGCAGAATTTCACAGATATGGCACTAAACAATATGAATTGTAGTCACATTTAACATTTTCTAGTTTAAAATTGTGTTAATATTAATTATATTTAAGCGATATAAGTTTCTATTTATTTTGCATAAAATGATTGGTAGGAATTAATTCTATTGCTTTATTTCAATATGCTGATATCTTTCTGTAAGTACTCAATAAACCTGAAATTGCCTTGAATTTGTTTGTATTCTAATGTTCTAAAAATACTGGATTTGTATTTTGTTTCTTATTTAACTCACAACTAATTGAAAACATCACATACAATGCCTATAAATATCTTCCTAATATATCTAATGTGAAACAACCAATACAATGTTAGTCTGCATAACAATCTCCACTAAGACACTGAGACTCAGTTTTTGTGCTTTTTCCTTACTCTTTTATATCCTGCAAGGCCAACTTTTAGACTGTTGTTAATATTATTCACACCTATAATTTCTAGCAGGTAATAGGAAATGTGGGCAAGACATCAAAAATACTATAAAATGAGCTTTTGACAATTGCCTCTTTGTGAACATAATGATTTACAAGACAATGCTCTTAAAATTTTGCTGAACTATAGCTGTACTCAGTTTTCATCTTAGCTGATTCAAAGTGTGGAAAGTAATTACATTCTCAGACGTAGAAGAACCATTCTATAAAGTTCTGAAGCTTTTTTATCATTAATTCTTTAAGACAGACATGTTTTTATAATGAAATTACTTATACCCTTGTCAAGTGTAGATTATATATATATACATATATATATATATATATATGTTATATGAGAATGAAATGTATACTTCACACTCTAGCAAAGATGACTAGAAGTATGGCAGAGTCTAGATAATTATGATACAATAAAATATATTGTTATTTCTAAAAACACAATATTTAACAATTAAGATTCAGTGTGCCTTTATATCTTTGAATAAATATGTTCCAGATAAAATTAATATAATCAAAATTTTCCGTCTACACACCTAATTAAATAAAATAAATCAAGTCTTTCTACATTTTTAAATACTATAACTGTTTGATTGCTTCAAATACCAGAAATTTAGAGATAAAGTTAAGTTTCTGATCACCTGTTTTAGTCCTGACCAAGGATTATTTGTCTTTCCTATTCTCTACATTGTACAATTTTTTGCATATTTCTTGTAGCCACAACATTTGGTTATAAAATTGTGTTACAAACTCCTATATACTTCTTCTGTCATCACCTGTCTCCCATTGTTCATATGAGTTTTATATTGACCATTATTTCCAATTTCTTTCATGCCATTTCACACTTCTAGAAATAGCTATTGCCATTTCAAATTTTTAGCCATACTTTTATCTTCCTATTGTCTGAATTAATATGGCAGCTTACATTTAACAATTAGACAATTAATATTTTCATATAATTTCAAAAGGAGCCTGAGATGACTGACAATAATATAATGAATTAATATGAATGCAAATGTTAAATCTATCATCTATTCTTCAACATATTATACTCAGATTGGTTTTTAAAGACCTGAATATTCTTTATATTAAATGCTTTTTTTATGTAAGCTGAAATGTTTAATATTATTAATAAGAACAAAGGCTCTGTCTCCCTTGTTCACTAGTTTACAATACATATGAATACAGCATCCTTAAGTTCATGGCCATGGAAAGATGACAGTGATGACTAGTATTGAAAATGCTGGGGTTGGGGATTTAGCTCAGCCATAGAGCGCTTGCCTAGCAAGCACTAGGCCTTGGGTTCGGTCCCTAGCTCCGAAAAAGAAAAATGCTTTGTGTCTCCATCAGAAAGAGATTCTTTAATTGTATTTTTATTTTTTATTGTCTGTTTCTGTAGTGTCAGAGTATATTCACACAACAGAAATCTCTTAGCATCCATTGTTAGATAGGATGCAAAATTGAAAAATAAATAAAAGTGGCTCCAAAATCACATTCTAGTGCTTAACATCACTTCTGAACCTTCCCTTTTTGTCACAGAGCTGCCTTTGTAATCTTAGATAGTAAAAAACCCACAAAACCTCAAGGATTAAAATCTTTCATAGTCTACAGTTTTCATGTATTGGCTAAACAACTTTTTTTTTGTTTTGACTGAAGGAAGTGCTCCAGAAGATATTTGATAGAAAGAAAAAAACAATGAAAAGTATAAACAATACAAAAAGGATTATTTCATTTTTAAAAAAGTAGTTAACATTATTAAATAAAAAACTGAAGTAATGTTCAGGTACAAGGGACACAACGTAATAAAAGCCAAGCTTTAGAATTAGAAATTACTAATAGAAAGATTAGCTCCAATGAGTATTAACTCAGAAGAAAGAATAAAAGGTTTATAGGCAATATAATGTCTTAAAGTTGCACTATAGTAGGAATATATTCATATTTAAAACAGAAGTTTATACTAAAGTATAATAAAATAAGATGGTAAGCCTGTCCATTTATATCAAATATTAACAATTTAAAAAATAAAAATATTGATATTTCAAGAAAAAATATATGTAAATGCCAATATTTCAGCATAATTTCATAAAAATATCCCATGATATTTGGGGAAAAATAGAGGAAAAAATGAATATACCACTGGAAAAATAGTAAAAGTCATTTCCACTCATAGACATAAAATTTATTTTGTTATCTGAATACCATATGTCACTAGACTGTTTTAGAATAACCCAATCTAACCTCTGGTATGTTGTTAATCATATACACTTTTACACCTATGAAATTTTATAATATATTTTTCACTCTTAAACAGGAATGATAGAACAACCACAAAGAAGTCTTAGAACATTTTCCTTTCACTTTAACCATTTTAACCAATTCTTTCTACAGCTTGAATGACATTTGCCACTTGAACAGCAAATTATTTAATACATCATTTTCTGGGTTAAAATGTTTTATCTTCTGTGAATTTAAACTTTCTAATTCTGCTTTTATTTCTTCTCTGAATGTGGAAACAAAGAAGGTCATAGCTATAATGTAACAGATAAAAGACAAATGATAATTTTTAATGCTTTTCTGGTACCACGTTTGTCCCTACATCCAAAAATGTCCAGAGAGTGAAGTCTTCCATATGAAAAGCAATTTTCTCCACATCCTTGCCAGCATTTGCAGTCACCTGGGTTTTTGATCATAGCCATTCTCACTGGTGTGATGTGAAATCTCAGGGTTGTTTTGATTTGCATTTCCCTAATGACCAGAAATGTTGAACAATTCTTTGTTTCTCAGCCATTCGGCATTCCTCAGCTGTGAATTCTTTGTTTAGTTCTGAACCCCATTTTTTAATAGGGTTATTTGTCTCCCTGCGGTCTAACTTCTTGAGTTCTTTGTATATTTTGGATATAAGGCCTCTATCTGTTGGAGGGTTGGTAAAGATCTTTTCCCAATCTGTTGGTTGCCGTTTTGTCCTAACCACAGTGTCCTTTGCCTTGCAGAAGCTTTGCAGTTTTATGAGATCCCATTTGTCGATTCTTGATCTTAGAGCATAAGCCACTGAGTTTTGTTCAGGAAATTTTCTCCAGTGCCCGTGTGTTCGACATGCTTCCTCACATTTTCTTCAACTAGTTTGATTGTATCTGGTTTGATGTGGAGGTCCTTGAACAACTTGGACTTAAGCTTTTGTACAGGGGGTGAAAAGTATGGATCGATCTGCATTCTTCTACATGCTGACCTCCAGTTGAACCAGCACCATTTGCTGAAAATGCTATCTTTTTCCATTTTGATGTTTTGCTCCTTTGTCAAAAATAAAGTGAAAGAAACATAGGTGTGTGGGTTCATTTCTGGGTCTACAATTCTATTCCACTGGTCTATCTGTCTGTCTCTGTACCAATACCACGCAGTTTTTATCACTATTGCTCTGTAATACTGCTTGAGTTCAGGGATAGTGATTCCCCCAGAAGTCCTTGTATTGTTGAGGATAGTTTTAGCTATCTTGTTTTGTTTGTTATTCCAGATGAATTTGCAATTTTTTCTGTCTAACTCAATGAAGAGTTGCATTGGTATTTTGATGGGGAATGCATTGAATCTGTAGATCGCTTTTGGTAAAATGGCATTTTTACTATATTAATCCTGCCAATTCATGAGCATGGGAGATCTTTCCATCTTCTAAGGTCTTCTTCAATTTCTTTCTTCAGAGACTTGAAGTTCTTATTGTACAGATCTTTTACTTGTTTGGTTAAAGTCACACTGAGGTATTTTATATTATTTGGGACTATTATGAAGGTTGTCATTTCTCTAATTTCTTTCTTGGCTTGTTTCTCTTTTGTGTAGAGGAAGACTACTGATTTATTTGAGTTAATTTTATACCCAGCCACTTTGCTGAAGTTGTTTATTAGCTTTAGTAGTTCTCTGGTGGAACTTTTGGGATCACTTAAATATACTATCATATCATCTGCAAATAGTGATATTTTGACTTCTTCTTTTCCAATCTGTATCCCCTTGATCTCCTTTTGTTGTCTGATTGCTCTGGCTAGAACTTCAATAACTATATACAATAAGTAGGGTGAGAGTGGGCAGCCTTGTCTAGTCCCTGATTTTAGTGGGATTGCTTCAAGTTTCACTCCTCCATTGTTGGGATTGCAGCCTGTTACAACCATTCTGGAAGTCAGTCTGGAGTTTCCTCAGAAAATTGGACATTGAACTACCTGAAGACCTAGCTATACCTCTCTTGGGCATATACCGAAAAGATGCTTCAACATATAATAAAGACACATGCTCCACTATGTTCATAGCAGCCTTATTTATAATAGCCAGAAGCTGGAAAGAACCCAGATGCCCTTCAGCAGAGGAATGGATACAGAAAATGTGGTACATCTACACAATGGAATATTACTCAGCTATCAAAAACAATGGCTTTATGAAATTCATAGGGAAATGGAGGCAACTGGAAAATATCATCCTGAGGAGGTAACTCAATCACAGAAAAACACACATGGTGTGCACTCATTGATAAGTGGCTATTAGCCCAAATACTTGAATTACCCTAGATGCACAGAACACATGAAACTCAAGAGGAATGACCAAAATGCGAATGCTTCACTCCTTCTTTAAAAGGGGAACAAGAATACACTTGGCAGGGAAGAGGGAGGCAAACTTTAGAACAGAAGCAGAAGGAACACCCATTCAGAGCCTGCCCCACATGTGGCCTATACATATACAGCCACCCAATTAGATAAGATGGATGAAGCAAAGAAGTGCAGGCCGACAGGAACTGGATGTAGATCTCTCCTGAGAGACAAAGCCAGAATACAGCAAATACATAGGCGAATGCCAGCAGCAAACCACTGAACTGAGAACGGGACCCCCGTTGAAGGAATCAGAGAAAGGACTGGAAGAGCTTGAAGGGGCTCGAGACACCATATGAAAAACAATGCCAAGCAACCAGAAGTTCCAGGGACTAAGCCACTACCGAAGGACTATACATGGGCTCCAACCTCATAGGTAGCAAAGAATAGCCTAATAAGAGCGCAAGTGGAAGGGAAGCCTTTGGTTCTGACAAGACTGAACCCCCAGTGAACCTGATTGTTGGGGGGAGGGTGGTATTGGGGGGAGGATGGGGAGGGGAACACCCATATAGAAGGGGAGGGGTAGGGGTTAGGGGATGTTGGACCGGAAACCGGGAAGGGGAATAAAAATCGAAATGTAAATAAGGAATACAGATTAAAAAAAAGATAACAAAAAAAAAAAAAAGGAAAAGCAATTTTGCCTAGTAATTCTGTATCTAAAGGAGAAAAGAAACAGTCTAGATGGCTGTGAACAGGCCATGTACATATGAGGTCACAGTGCTAAGAGGGGAAGTAGATAGTAATCCCTATCTGTAACTAGGGTATTCCTTATTAATATCTGCCCATAAATAAAAACTAATTTTCTCTAGCAGATTTTTTAGCATATACAAACCATACTTAAAATCAGACCCCATGCTCAGTAACAGAAAGCCAACCCAAAACAAACTCATTGACATTTTTGGAGCTTTCTTTTTTTAATATGAAACTTATTTTTTAAGTTTACAGATCCTTTTCTTATATGCTATAGTTTTGAACTTTGAGATTTTATGGGATCTCTATGTGAACAAATATGTGTCTACATCTTTATCTGTTTCTTATCCTTTTGCTTTTTCTTCTTTTTTATCATTGATTGTTTATCCTCTCCTTGCCTGTTTTTACATTATTATTGTTGTTGATATTATTATTAATAACATCATTATTATTTAGATACCATTTTTTTTATAGTGAAAGAGAAATTTTTAAGGTGGGGATAAATATGGGAGTGGAGAAGTTGAGAAAGAAAAAGACCATAACCAGAATATTTGTATTAAAATATATTTTAAATAAGAGCAAAAATAAAATAAATGTAAAAATATTTAAATAATTTTAAAGGAGATCCCTTACCATACTTTTTTTTTTCCTTTAGCTTCAATTCATCTATTAGTTGCTATCATTGATTAGGACCTCAACATACAAATTGTTTGTTTTCTACACATGAATTAGATAAACACTGAGTTGCCATGATTTTACAATATATTCCTTATTAATCACAATAAGGAAATTATACTATATTACTAAAATTGTATTAGGAAAAGTCATAAATTTTCATTTGAATAAATGCTAATGAGCACATTAAATATCAAATTATAATAATTTTAAACCGTCTATTGATTAGCTCTATAATTTTCTATCTGCTATATATTATTTACTAGCATGCATGAAATCTTCTGATGCAAGGCAAATAATAACTTCAGGATTCTTCTTTAGGTGGTACAGAGACTAGGCTTTGAAGTTAGATAACATTCTGTCTAGGTATTGAGTATTTAAGAAAAATTGACTGTTAACAGGAACATTTTAAAATTGTATGTTTTAATTTATATTCAAGTTTTCTGAGACAGATGACCTAACAAATGGGATATATGGATGTGGCTTCATGTGGAGAAATGATCTTTGCAAATATAGTTAAGGCATTTGACATTAGATCATGTTAGGCTTCCAAATGAACTCTAGTCCAAAATAAATAGGCATTCCATGAAAGGAAGGCATGGAAGACAATTGATAGGGGAAGGAGGAAAAGGAAAAGGGGAGGAGACAGAGAGAAAGAGAGAGAAAGAGAGATTTATTTGTAAGTGTGTAACCTGAAAATCCTTGAGTCTTCAAATCTCTAAAAAACAAAATTGGAAGTATCGGAATAATAATCTCCCATGCTCATGAATCTGCAAAATTAACACAGTGAAAATATCTATCTTCCCAGAAGCAACCTATAGATTCAATGTAATTCCCTTTAAAATTCCAACATAATTCCTTAGACCTTGAAAGAACAGTTCTCAACTTCATATGGAAAGACAAACAAACAAAACTCAGTATAGTTAAAACAATCCTGTGGGGAAAAAAGAAAAAAAAATAGAAATTCTGATCATATCACCATTTCTGATATCAAGCTGTACTGTAGAGAAGTAGAAATAAAAACTTCATAGGATTGTTACAAGAACTGATGGGTTGATCAATAGAATTAAATCCAAGACCCAGCAATAAACGCACATACCTCTAGACACTTGATTTTTGACAAATAAATAAATAAAAAGGCAAAACCATTCAATAGACAAAGGAGAGTATCTTCAACCTATGTTGCTGGTCTAACTGCATGATCTTAAATAGAAGAATGCAGATAGATCCATTTTTCACCCTCTTCACAAAACTCAAATCCAAGGCGATCAAATATCTCAATATTAAGACCAGATACACTAAATCTAATAAAACAGAAAATAGGAGTATCTTTGAACTCATTGATTTAAGGGACACTTTCTGAACAGAACACTGAAAGACAGGCACTAAGATCAACAAGTCATAAACAAGAAATGTTTGTAAGTTAAAGGACACCATGAATAGGACAAAACAGCAGCCGACAGAATGTGAAAAGATCTTCACCAACCTTACATCTGGCAGATGGATAATATTCAAAATATAAAGAACTCAAGAAGTTAGGCCGCAAAATCCCAAATAACCCCATTTAAAGGGGGTACAGAGCAAAACAGAGACTTCTCATCAAAAGAATATCTAATAGAAGAGAAGTATTTAAAGAAATGTTTATAAGGGAAATGTGAATCCAAAGAACTCTGAGATTCGACCTCACACATATCAGAATGGCTAAGATAAAAACTCAAGTTACAGCACATGCTGATGGAGATGATGAGCAATCGTAACATTTCTCCATTGCTGGAGGAAGTGATAGCTTTTACAACCACTCTGGAAATGAAGTTGGCAGTTTCTTAGAAAATTGAGAATAATTCTACACAGAGACCCAGTTATATTGCTCCTGGGCATAGGCCCAAAAGATTCTGCACCATCCCACAGGGAAACTTGCTCAACTATGTTCATAGAAGTATTACTAGTAATAGCTAAAATCTTGAAACAATGTTTCTCAACTGAATTATGGAGAAAAATAAATGTGATCTATTTACATATTGGAATACTACTCAGCTACCAAAAACAAAGGCATCATTAAAAATTTAATATAATTTCACTTATTCACTTTTCATCCTGCTTAATGCCCCCCTTCCAGTCACCTGCTCCCACAATCATTAACCCCATCCTTCCTTCCTTTCTCCTCTGTGCAGGTGGGGACACCCTGGGTATACACTACCCTGTCAAGAGTCTGTGAGTCTAGGCACATCTCTCCCTTTCTCTTATTGTCCAGCTAGAAGAATATATCAAAGGGATAGGCAACAGCTTTTGAGGTTGCTCTAGCTCCAGTTGTGTGGGACCAACATGAAGACCAAGTACATCTGCTACAGATGTGCAGGGAGGCCTATATCCAGCTGATATATTCTCTTTGGTTGGTGTTTCAATCTCTGAGGGTCCAAGGGTCCAAGTTATGGATTTCCTATCCCCATTCTTCCCTAAGAGTCCACAAGCTTCATTTGCTGTGGATGTCTGAGTCAGCTGTTGAATGGGTTCTCTCAGAGGACAGCCATGTTAGACTACGGTCTGCTAGCTTGACAGAGCATCATTAAGAGTGTCATGGACTAGTGCTTGCCCATGGGATGGGTCTTGTATTAGACTAATTATTAGTTAGCCATTCCCTTGGTTTCTGCTCTATCTTCTGTCCCTGAATGTTTCATACATGGGATATATTTGGGGTTGAAAGTTTTGTGATTGTGTTGGTTCCTCCCTGGGTACAGGAAGTGGCCTATAATAGTCATATCCCCAATGCTGTGAGTCACAATCTAAGGTCACTCACATTGACTCTTGGACACCTCCTTTACTCCAGGTCCACCGGGTGGAAGGTTCAGGGATGGAGGAATCTGGGTGAGAGAGATATGGGAAGAGATTAGGGGAAGAGAATCAGGTAAGGGAGGCCCAGAAGGCCAGGAGAATGAATGGAAATATGCAGCCCCTGTGGGTTAGGGGTGAAGGAGAGGGATGGTGAGGGGAGCTGGGCAGAGGGGATAAGATATAGAGAGAGCAGGGCATAGAAAAAGAATATAGTGGTGGCCTCTCTATGATGTGCCAGAGACCTGAAATAGAAGGAGGCTCCAGGGTTGCTATCCAGTGACCCTAGCTTAAACTTCTAGCAATGGGAGATATGAATGCTGAAGTGGCCACTTTTCTGCAGGACTCCAACTGGAGGAATAAAACGGCAACCTATCCACTAAACCTTAGACCTAAAATAATTCCTGCCGATAAGTACTGAAGGGACAGAGATGAACAGAGATTGAGGAAATTTCTAATCAATGACATGCCCAAATTTAGACTCATCTCCTGGACAAGAACCAATCCCTGATGCTATTATTAGTGATGCACTGTAATTCTTGCAGACAGAGGCCTAACATAACTGTCCTCTGAGAGACTCCAATCAGCTGCTGACCAAAACAGATATAGATACCCACAGCCAAACATTGAACATAGGCCATGTGCTTTTACAGTAGAATTGGGGAAAGAGTTGAAGAACCTGAAGAGAATAGAGATTTCACAGGAAGACCAACAGAGTCTACTAACCTGGATCCTTGGGGGTTCCCAAAGACTGAACCACAAACCCAAGAGCAAGCATGAGCTGGATCTAGATTCCTTGCACATTGCAGACATGCAGTTTTGTCTTTATGTGGATGTCCCAACAACTGAAGTAAGGCCTTTCTCTGAATGTTATCAGACTGTGGAATCTGTTCCCATAACTAGTCTGCCTTGTCTGGCCTCAGTAAAAGGATGTGCCTCCTCCTGCATTGGACATGGGGTTTGGCAGTTGTGTACCAGGGGTGGTGGTGACTCTCATTCATAGAGGAGAATGGAAAGCCAGAATGGATGAGCAACTCCATGAAGCAAGGAATGGTAGGAAATATAAGGAAGTAAACTGAATAAATTAATTAATTTAGTAAGAGAAAATAAAAAAGTTCTCCATAGTGTTTGCTTAGAGAACTGCCTCCACTGACAACCTGATTCTGCACAAAGGGACATTCCTGTTGATAAGCCATGGAATTAGTTGCAAAGAAGAAATTGGCAGTTAATACAACAATACAAATGGGCCTTCTTTTTTCATAGAAATAAAGGTAAAACATACTTTAATCATGACATATTCTAAACAATCACATATATTGAGCAAAATGGCTTTACCTATTTTCTCTGCTTGAATAAATTTTAATAGGCTTCTTCCTGATTTTTAGGTTATTATCATTTTCTTGCTTAGAATTTACTTTCCATGAACCAAGTATTATATAAAATTATAACAGAATAATAAATTCTGTCTGTATCTCTTTGAGATGTACTTGCCAATATTTTAAAATTTGTCTTGCTAATTTTGCCATCCAATTCTTTCCTTCCCAGGAACCTAGGATCCATATCTGTAAAATATCATAAGAAATCCTTCACAGTCTCCCCTTGGGTGAGAATCAAGTTTCAATTTTGGGAACTAATATTCCATATCATACAGGGGTAAGGAGTTTTTATTTCCTCTGCCCAGATCAGTTAACCACCACAGAAGGCTAGGATGTTGCCTTTCCCTTACACAATATCTACAACGTTATAAGGCCTCTCTTACTGGTACTCAGCAGAATTGAGTTCCCATTTTGTTCTTACTTTTCTATATTGATGTAGCAGATTTGGATACTTGTCTTTACATGTTTGTCTTTGTCAAGTGTGAGTTTTGCATTGACAAGATTAAAATCTATCCCATTAGCATTCCTTACTATAAAATCTTAAAGAATATCATAACTCTTGGAATTTGGATCCTATCCAAGTTTTGAGGAGAGTTTAGTAAACCATATTCATCTTCATAATTTCAGTGAAATATGAGAGTCTCACTATCATTGAGCTCATATCAGTACTTAATTATTTAGATTAGATAAGATTAAGAGGAACCCATGAAGATCAAAAGCAAGGTCTGCTACCTAAAGAATAGAGAATTATAACAGAGGATTGGAGGTGGTCAATGGATCTATGTAACATTTTTATGGTTCACGTTCTAGAAAAATTTTTATACCCCAGATTGATCAGCATTTACATTTCATGTTACTGTGTGCATGTACACCACTTAGCATCCACACATAGTAGTTACACTGCTTGAGCTGTATTAATTCTTCAGACTATGTGAACCTGGATAGTCTAAAGTTTATACCAGTAAACATTAACTATATGCACTGTCCAAAGAACCTGATCTCAGACAACAAGAGAATGAGGTAATAATGCTAAGTATGAATGTGAGAAAGGATACGACATCACAAATACAAGAAACACATCTGACTAATCAGAGAGGCCATATTGAGTTCTGAAATGAACATCAGGATTTTCTTCTACTACCTACACTGTCTTCAGGAGGCATCTAAGGCAATTTTTAAAGATGTTAATAAATTGCTGTTTAAATTGTCAAACTTTTGCATAAAGATTTATCTCTGTCCTTGCCATTTGTGATGTCAGGCATCCTAAGGTCAGTATTACAGTTAAAAATATCTTACAGCTTGTTAACCTTTTTGAGTCTGTGGTTTGTATCCTGGGTATTCTCTACGTTTTTCATTAATATCTTAGTGACCCATTTCTTTTCCGGTCTGAGATACCTCACACAGGATGATACTTTCTAGTTCCATCCATTTGCCTGCAAAACTCATGATGTCCTCATACTTAATAGCCAAGTAGTATTTCATTGTGTCAATGAACCAAATTTTTTGTATCCATTCTTCTGTTGTGGGAAATCTGGGATGTTTCCAGATTCTGGCTTTCACAAATAAGGCTGCTATGAGCATAGTAGAATACATGTCTGTGAGTCATGGTGGGCATCTTTTGGGTATATGTCCAAGAGTAGTATAGCTGGGTCTTCTAGTCCCAAGTAAGGACATCTCAATCCCACTTGGGAGAAATCACAGAAGTGGAGAGGGAAGGAAGTGATTGGGAAAGGGGACAGAGTGGGAAGAAGGGAACATGACCTGGTATTGGCTGGGAGAACAGAACTTAAGCACTGCGGGCCAGTAGAAAGAATGGAAACAGGCAACCTGAGAAAGTAGGAGGTGGGGGTATAGAATGTAGGGGTGGGTGGTCTTCCAGAGACCAGGGAGGTAAGAGATTCTCAGGACTTAAACGGAGAGACCTTAAATTAAATGCCCTACAATGTGCAGAAGGAACCTCTGTCCTTTAGGGAAAAGATGGAAGAAGCTGAGGAGGAGGGTGACCGTATAAGAAGATCAACAGTCTCAACTAAACCCCAAGAACTCAGACACTGAGCCACTAACCGGCAGCATACACAATCTAATATGAGGCCCATATTAGAACTGTATATAACTGTATATAACTGCTGTATATGAACACATATACAGCAGAGGACTGCCTGGTCTGAACTCAGTCTGAGAAGGATGTACCTAACTCTCAAGAGACTGGAGGTCCCAGGGGGTGGGGAGGTGTGGTGAGGTGGGTGTGGGTGTGCTCATCCTCATTGGAAAGAGGGGAGTAGGTATGGGATGTGCAACAATAAGAGGGTGGACCAGGAAGGGAACAATGTCTGGACTGCAAAAAATTAATATATATTAATTAATTATATATTCTATAGCTGTAGATGCCTGGACAGGTCTGTAGCTGTTTCTGGGTTCCAGGTAAATGTAAGAAATGCTAAGAATGATGAAGTTGAGGGATTTTGACTTGAAATTTATATCATGGTCATCTCATATGATATCTACTGAAAGTTTCAGTTCATTTGGGTTCTTCATTCTTTAAAAAGAAGGCAATTTGCAATCTCAGCTGTCATTAGAAATAAAATTGGTCAAACATCATATGACAGATTAAGAAAAGAAAGTTGTTTTCCTCTGTTATGAAATCTCTATAAATATATTAACTGTCTTGTTTTGCTGTCCAAAATGAACATATTATATGAATGACACGATTTTTGCTTTGTTCATGTAGAAGCTATGGGAAGAAAGGTCACTGTTGTGGGAATGTATGGCAGCATCTAGCTAGATAGAACACTACACCTCACACAAGGCAAAATGTAGATTTAGGTCAAAGTGAATTTTGTCTTTCTGTTTTCTTTTGTTTCTTTTTCTAGAACACATACCACAACTTAAGAAACATTGTGCTAGATATTTTTTTCTGAACTTTCTAGGTTTCCTAAATAAAAAGCTGAAAACAGTTATGAACATAAAGTTTTTGTAAATTATTTCCTATTAGGTCCACAAGGCATAAAAGCGATTTTTATTTTTGTATGCTATGTGGTATATTTCAAATAATCCCAAATTCTTTATCTTTTTGAATCATTAATAGTATATACAATGATGGATTAATAAGAATTGTACTTCCACATTTTAACTTCATCAGACACTACTTTTGCATATCTCATGAATAAATTGAGCATAATCACTGAGGCCTTGGAGGCAATGATTGCCATTCTGGAATGTAACAAGTTTCTATCTCTTGCAAGATGGACCTCTTATGGATGGACTTTAGATGGATTCGTATTCTTAAACAAGTCCACAAAAGTGTTTAGACATTGGTTTTGAATTTACTTGTCAAACTCAAATTCAATTAAAAAAGAAAACCTCAATATTAATCATGTATATGTTTGTAAGTTATTAAGTACATCATTACTGATTAACAGTTAGTATTTGATCTTAACAGATTATATACCATCAATTAAGAACAGCAGCTGTGAACCCTTTTCTCATTTGGCCTGTGATGAAAAGTTTTCTATGTTGATATATTATAATGAAAAATACTGAAATTATCTCAAGGAGTAAAGTACAGTCCCTCTGTTCACAACACAGAGAAACACAGAGAAACACACACACACACACACAGAGAGAGAGAGAGAGAGAGAGAGAGAGAGAGAGAGAGAGACAGAGACAGAGACAGAGACAGAGACAGAGACAGAGAGACAGAGACAGAGAGACAGAGAGAGAGAGAGACAGAGACAGAGACAGAGAGACAGACACAGAGAGGCAGAGAGAGAGAGAGAGAAAGAGAGAAACACAAACTAAAGAAGTCTTTGTAGAACTGATGTGCATGTACTGCTGTCTATAAACAAGACACATGCATACTATTAAAGAACGTTTGAAGACGTACCTTGACAAACTGAAAATCCTTACTGAATGTCTAAGAAAGATAACTTTGTGTGAGCTATTAGTCTGAATTTGTTTATCATGTAGATGATTTAAACTTTTTCATCTTAAACAACACAATTAATTAGGAAACTTTTGAATGTAAAAATGAGATTTAAGTAGAAGGTATTAAAATACTCCTGTGCTATCTTTCTACTTTTATTGTAAGAACTGAATGAGATAGAATAGCATTTCCCCCCAATTTCATCTTAAATAATTGGAGCTCCATAATTGCCCGTTTCTTTCTTCTTCACAATTGCCTAAAAATCTCATTAGCATTACACTTTTCTGGTCTACATTTTTTTCCTTTCATTTCTCCCTGTAATATTTCTCCAAAGCATTGATCTGCTATTTAATCTTGATCTTGATCTTGACTTAAAGAGTTTCAAACTTTCTTGGGTTGGACTCATACTGGGTAAACAGGATGGCTGCTCATTATGTGTCAGAAATTAGCACTTAGAAAGTCTCTCTTCTTATGGCAATGCACATGTTTTGATACTTCTTTCCAAGTGACTGTCTCTTTGCCTCTTTGCCTCTGAGGTGCTCAATGAAAAATATTTTAGAAAGAGTGCACATTTTCTTGTAATTGTATCAGTACTTTACATGTATTTCAGTTTTGTTCACAGGTATAAAGCAATCACTTGGCTAACCTGAAATGTTAATGTAATCTTAAGGTAATTATAACAGGAAGTCAAGCCTCATATAGCGAATACGGTGTCAGGTTTACTCTAGGGCAACAAGTATTCCATTTTCTAATTAAAAGGTCAGTGGCAATTCCATTAATCATTTCTTTGTATCTCTGAAATATGTTCTGAGAACTTTTATTATAATTTAGGAGGAACTTTCTATGGCAGTTTTATTTGTTTCACATATAAAAGTAGCCTTATGTATAAGATTATACATATAATGTCCAAGTATATATTTGGTATCAAATTTATATTACCATGTGTCAGGATTTCATCTATTGTATTTTAGTAAAATAATTAATAATTCTCACTAAAAATATTATTTGTTTTTACTTTGTAACATTTCAATAAGCATGAAGACATTTTTGTTTTCATTATAAAGTAGCAAACAAATTCCAAAGAAGATACAATATAGCACAGTGTAAATTTAAACCTAGATTAAGACAGGATTCTGTTCTAATGTGACCTATTTGAATCACATTGTTAAATTTTTTATTGGGTATTTATGTATTTACATTTCAAATGTTGTCCCCTTTTCACCTCTTCTATTCCCCCTTCCCCTGCTTCTGTGAAGATGCTCCCTCTCCCACCCACCCAATCTCACCTCCCTGCCTTCACATTCCCCTAAACTGGGGGAAAAAAGCCTCCACAGAATCATGGGCTTCTTCTCCTATTGATACCAGATATGTGAACTTCATGTGGGGCAGGCTCTGAATGGCCATTCCTTCAGTCTCGGCACCAAATTTTGCCTCTATATCCTCTCCTATGAGTATTTTTGTTCCCCCTTTTAAGAAGGAATGAAGCATCCTTCTTCTTGAGCATCATATGGTCTGTGGATTGTATCTTGGGTAATTCAGGCTTTTGGGTTAATATCCACTTATCAATGAGTGCATATACCAAGTGTGTTTTTCTGTGCTTGAGTTAACTCACTCAGAATGGTATTTTCTAGTTCATTTCATTTGCCTATGAATATCATTAAGTCATTGTTTTTATAGCTGAGTAGTACTCCATTATGTAGATGTACCACATTTTTTTTAATCCATTCCTCTGTTGAAGGGCATCTGGGTCTTTTGACTGTTATAAGGCTGCTATGCATATAGTGGAGCATGTGTCTTTGTTGTATGTTGGAGCATCTTTTGGGTATATGCCCAGGAGAGGTATAGCTGGGTCCTCAAATAGTGTAATGTCCAATTTTCTGCGGAATCTCCAGACTGATTTCCAGAGTGGTTGTACCAGTTTGTGATCCCACCAACAATGGAGGAGTGTTCCTCTTTCTCTACATCCTTGCCAGCATCTGTTGTCCCTTGAGTTTTTATCTTAGCCATTTTGACTGGGGTGAGGTGGAATCTCAGGGTTGTTTGATTTGCATTTCCCTGGTGACTAAGGATATTGAACATTTCTTTAGGTACTTCTCAGCCATTCGATATTCCTCAGCTGATAATTCTTTGTTTAGCTCTATACCCCATTTTTAACATTTTAGACTCTCTGGAGTCTAACTTTTTGAGTTCTTTGTAAATTTTGGATATTAGCCCTCTATATACTTGACTTCTTAACAGAGACTCTAAAAGCCTGAAGATCTTTAGCAAATGTCACACAGACTTTAACAGAACAAAATGTCAGCCAAGACTACTATATTCAGCAAAACTCTCAATAAGCATAGATGGAAAACTCAAGATATTCTATGAAAAAAATTTACACAATATCTTTCCACAAATTCAGGACTACAAAAGACATTAGATGGAAAAGAAAGTGAATCAAGGACCTATACATAAAGCCAGATATGCTGAAACTTTTATTTATTTTTTTATTTTTATTGGATACTTTATTTACATTTTAAATGTTATCCTTTTTCAGGTTTTCTCTTTGCAAACTCCGTATTCCATCCCTCCTTCCCTTGTTTCTATGTAGTGCCCCACCTACCCATTCTCACCTCACTGCTATTGCATTCCCCTACATTGGGGCATTGAGTCTTTTCAGGACCAAGGGGCTCTCCTTCCATTGATGGCCATCCTCATGTTCACATATGCAGCTGGATCCATTGGTATCTCCATGTGTATTGTTTGAATGGTGATTTATTCCCAGTGAGCTCTGAGTTGTCTCCTGCATATGTATGTGAGTATATATATATATATATATATATATATATATATATATATATAAACTTTTTTTTACCTTCCATTAATCAGTAATTATCCTTCTCCAGGTCTACCCTCAGACAGTCTCTCATTTCCTCCCCTTTCTCAAGTCATTGAATCAACATCCTCACTGAGGTCCTCTAATTAGAGGATCTATTTCTTTCGTATTTACTGAACCCCAAGGTACTTGCTTTAGTTCCCAACAGTTCAACTGTTTCAACTCACATTTTAGCTCAATTTGTATGCTTATCATATTATAAGATGTTGTATGACTTTGAATTCCAAGAAAATATAACATTTGTCTTAACGTTTTGAACAGTAATTATTTATTCTTATCTTTAACCATTTTAAAAATAATAACAAATATTTTCATTGTGGGGTAGAAATATGTAACCTCTTTGAATAGAAAGATTTGAATCTAAAATAATGAATGCAGAAATCACAAGTTCTCTGACAAAAGGGCCTTCTGTCACTCCCTGACTGCAGTTTTTTGAGCTCCCAATACAGGTCAGAAATTTACATAAAATGTAACACAAAATATCATCTTTAGACCAATAAGAAAATTTCCCAAGTAATCTAAAGAGTATCTCATGCATGATCTGTATAGTAACAATATTGAAAAATGACTAATCCCTCAATTCAAAACATATTAAATACTAAGAATTTTGTCTGATTAAAATGATAAGTTTTAAAATGTAAGCATCATTCTAATTTATAGAAAACTGGTTCATAATTCAAATTAATGACATTTATACTTATTATCAGTGGGACTGGCTCACGGTGGAAGGCCCAAAATTCTCACATTAAACTGTGGTTATTTTTCAATATTAATATAAAAACTGTATAGCTCATTTATTTTCCTTTGGTAAAGGCAAATAAACCTACTATTAATTTAATGCTGCATTATGAAACCAAAAATCAGTCTACTTTCCTTATTGGAGATATGGAGATGGAACTGCATAATTTCCTAGTATTATTCACTTTTATTTTCTTTCTTTTAAAAACTGTTTTTATTCAATTTTATCTGCTGCTAAAATAGAATTGTTTTACATAGCACAAGTTACACTCAGAAACAAAATTGATGTGGGCTTTTTTTTCTCCCTTTTGCAATATTCATATTGCTATCTTTTAATAGGAAATAATTTAGTTAAATTATTTTCAGTGCTAGCTGCTGATTATATTCTAGAAAGGAAAGATAGGGGAATGCAGGAATTCATTTTTGTTATTATTTCCTCCACCATTTCAATTTCTAAATTCAATTACTAAGGTAATGAATCCACACAAGTTTATACAACAAAGAAACATGGATACCTTTCAAGATCCCAATTAACTTTATGTAATCTATTTATTAAGATAGAGGAACTTAGATCATCTATGTACTTTTATGGTTATATTATTAATATAGATTGAATATTGTTTTAAACTAAAACTCATACATAAATGTCACTCAATGCTTGGAAATATGTAGCTGCTCAGGGTTAGGGTGAGTGGAATCTCTTGAAGATATCAGAAACCTGAGATGGAGGAGGTTCCCAGGACTCAGTGTGGGTGATCTTATCCAAAATGTTCAATAGTAGGGATAAGGAACTTCAAGAGAACATCTCCAATAGTTAGATAGGTAGGGCCCTCAGTATAGGGATGGGGACACAAATCCACCTTCAAAAATTTTCACCCTTTTTTTTTCTGGCTAAAAGAAATGCAGGGACAAAAATTGAGCAGAGACTCAAAGAAAGGGCAACAAGTGACCAGCCCAAGTTGTGATCCATCCCATGGATGCGCACCAAACCCTGACATTATTACTGACATTATGTTGTGCTTGCAGACAGGAGACAATCATGGCTGTTCTATGAGAACCTGTACCTCCAGCAGACTGAGACAGATGCAGATATTCACTGCCAAACATTGGACTGAGGTAGGTCCCATATGGAAATATTAAAGGAAGTACTAAAGGAGCAGAAGGGGATGACAGCCCCATAGAAAGACAGTGTCATCTAACCTTCAACTTAGGAGTATCTCAGAGATTAAGTCACCAACCAAAGAGCATAATCAGGCTGGTCAGGGCTCCTGGCACCTATTTAGCAAAGAACTGCCTTGCCTGACTTTAGTGGGAGAAAGTAAGTCTAACCCTGTAGAAACTTGATGACCCAGAGAGGTGGCATTCCAGGAGGGGTTACTTTCTCAAGGGCAAAGAGGAGGGCAAATGAGGCAGAAGAATTCTACCAGGAAGACCTGGAAGGTAGTAACATTTAGAATATAAATAAATAAAACAATTAATAATTAAAATATTTAAAGTATAGAGATTTAAAAAGATTCATGGATATACCTTGATATTTCTTTTACGCACATTAACATTTCCATTTCCAAAACTCTATTATTTTAACACATTTCAGTTTTCCAAAATGTTTGTTTTTTTTTCAAACATCAAGAGGATGCCTTTGTTCTACTTCAGTACCACCAACATCAGGTCTTTTCCCATTACTGTGGCTCTGACCCAGTTTTCCTATACCCTCTCCAAAATTTTTCTTTTGTTTTTGATATTATAGTATAATTATAATCATACTATAGTATAATTAATGTATTTGGATAGAATATATGTATTACATACTTATAAAATATACATTATATATTTATATATGCATGCATAATTTTTAGTATAACCGAATCTGTTTGTATAAAGTTACTTGTATGTTTATGCTTTCCGGATTGATCATTTGGTATTAGATAACCCATTTGATTCTTTTCCTTGTGGAATACATTTTTCTTTCCACTTTCAGCATCCCTTAATTGGCTGTAGTCCTGTTTTGAGTTAAGGGCTGGTGGTCTTTTCCTGTCTATTTTTATATGCTTACTGTTGATCTTGTTCAGTTCATATTTGCTGTCATGTGCTGGAGTACTAAATGTGTACCTTCTGACAGTACTAAGAGATACAATCACACAATAAGTGCCACATTCCTCTGGCCCTTACAATGTTTTGAAACCCTCTTGTGCAATATCTACTTAAATGATGAAGTTGTTCTGCCTACATTTCAGTTAGAACTGATTTCTATAACTTAACATTTTTATCGGTTGTGGTTTTCTTTTTTTTTATTGTTAAAATAAAATACATACTCTTTTTTTTTATTAACTTCAGTATTTCTTATATACATTTCGAGTGTTATTCCCTTTCCCGGTTTCCAGGCAAACATCCCCCTCCCCCCTCCCCTTCTTTATGGGTATTCACCTCCCCATCCTCCCCCCCTTGCCGCCCTCCCCCCCAACAATCTAATTCACTGGGGGTTCAGTCTTAGCAGGACCCAGGGCTTCCCCTTCCACTGGTGCTCTTACTAGGATATTCATTGCTACCTATGAGATCAGAGTCCAGGGTCAGTCCATGTATAGTCTTTAGGTAGTGGCTTAGTCCCTGGAAGCTCTGGTTGCTTGGCATTGTTGTACATATGAGGTCACGAGCCCCTTCAAGCTCTTCCAGTTCTTTCTCTGATTCCTTCAACCGGGGTCCTATTCTCAAATCAGTGGTTTGCTGCTGGCATATGCCTCTGTGTTTGCTGTATTCTGGCTGTGTCTCTCGGGAGAGATCTACATCCGGCTCCTATTGCCCTGCACTTCTTTGCTTCATCCATCTTGTCTAATTGGATGGTTGTATATACATGGGCCACATGTGGGGCAGGCTCTGAATGGGTGTTCCTTCTGTGTCGGTTGCGGTTTTCTGTTTGGTCTTTCTTGCATCAATAAGTTTTCTTGATAAAAGCTTAGTACTCTGGTTAACTGTGGATATAAAAATAGACATGTAAACTGTAGTTAAGAATTATTCTGGTTTAATAACGTGGTGTCCTTTGATTCTTTTCCATGATACATGGTGTCACTAGCACTGGTTATTTTGCTAGGGTTCCAGTATCAAGCATAGTATAGCTCCTGTTGAATGGGTGTTAAATCTAAATATACAGCAATTTGTTACCACAGAGATATGCATGTAAGATATGACCAATCTGTAGGTTGCCATTTTGTCCTATCAATAGTATTCTTTGCGTAATAGGCGCTTTACAGTTTCACGAGGTCCCACTGATATTTGTTAATCCTAGAGCTTGAGCCACTGGTGTTCTGTTCAGGAAATTATCACCTATGCAAATTTGTTCAACACCGTTTTCCACTTTCTGTTCTATTATATTTAGTGTATCTTGTTTTATTTTGAAATCCTTGATCCACTTGGAATTGAGTCTTATACAGAGTGATAAATATAGATCTATTTACATTTTTCAACATGCAGTCATCCAGTTAGACACACACCATTTGTTGAAGATGTTTTTCTTTATTACTGTATTATTTTCTATCAAAAGTCAAGTGACCATAGATGTGTGGGTTCATTTCTCATCATCGACTAGGTTTCATTGGTCAAACTGTCTAAACCAATGCCATGCAGTTTTTATCAATTTTGCTATGTAGTACAGCATGAAATCAGAGATGGTGATTCCTTCAGAAATTTTTTTAACTGTTCAAGGTTGTTTTCTCCATCCTGCTTTTTTTTTTAATTCTATATGAAGTTGAGAATTGTTCTTTTAAGGTCCTGAATAATTTGTGCTAAAATTTTGATGGATATTATATTAAATCTGTAGATTGCTTTTGGTAAAATTGACTACTTTCACTACTTTGATCCTACTGATTCCTGGGCTTGTTAGGTATTCCCATCTTCTGATACCTTCTTCAAAATCTTTTCTTCAGGAATTCCAACTGTTGTACAAATATTATACTTCTATTTGTCAGAGTTTCGCCTAGATATTTTATATTATTTGTGGCTGTTTTGAAGGGTGTTGTTTCCCTGATTCCTTACTCTGTTTATTATATGTATAAAAGAGGGCTACTAATTGCTTTAAGTTAAATTTGTACCCAGTCACTTGGTTGAAATTGTCAGCTGCAGGAGTTTTCTTTTAGAATTTTGGTGTTTGCTTATATATTACCATATTGTCTGCAAATAATCATACCTTGATTTCTTCCTTTCCAAATTATATTCCCTTGATCTACTTTAATTGTCTTATTTCTCTAGATAGGATTCAAGTACTATATTGCATAGGTAGAGAGAGAGGGGACAGTCTTGTCACTGATTTGAGTGAAATTGCTTTCTTTTTCTCTCCATTTAATTTGATGTTGGCTATTGGCTTACTGTATTTTGCATTTATTATGTTTACATATGTGCTTGTATCTCTAATCTCTCCAAGACTTTTAACATGAAAGGGTGCTGTATTTGGCCAACAGCTTTTTCACCATCTAATGAAATAATTATGTGATTGCTTTCTTTCAGTTTCTTTAGTAGATTATAATGATTGATTTTGACAAATTGTACTATCACAGCATCCCTAGGATGAACCTTACTTGATCATGGTAAACAATATTTTTGATGTATTCTTGTTTTTTGTTTGTTTGTTTTAATACTTTTGCATGAATGTTCATAAGGAGAACTGGTTTGAAATCCCCTTTGTTGATTCTTCCTGTAATTTAGGTATAAGGGTGACTGTGGTCTTATAAAATAAATATGGGCATTGTTCCTTCTGTTTCAAATTCATGGAATAGTGTTGTAGTACTGAGGTTAGATAGAATTCTGAGCTAAAACCATGTGGACCTGGGCGATATATATATATATAATTTTTGGTTTGGTGATTTTAATGACTGCTTCTATTTCCTTGGGGGTTATGGATCGGTTGAGATAATTTATCTGATTTGTGATATAACTTTGTTAAGTGGTATCTGCTATAAAATTATTCATTTCATTTAGATTTTCCAATTTTCCAGGATTTGGAAGACCTATTTTTTTTTTAATTTCCTCAGTTTCTCTTGTAATGTCTCCTTTTTCATTTCTGATTCTGTTAATTTGGATAATGTCTTTCTGCCTTTTAGTTAGTTTTGTTAAAGGTTTGTCTATCTTGCTGATTTTCTCAAAAAGTTTGTTGATTCTTTGTATTGTTCCTTTTGTTTCCATTTGATCAATTTCAGCCCTGAATTTGGCTATTTCCTGATATCTACTACTGTTGGGTGTGTTTGTTTCTTTGTGTTCTAGAGCTTTTAGGTTTGCTGTTATCTTGCTAGTATAAGATCTCTTTAACTTCTTTATGAAACCCCTTAGTGTTATAAGCTTTCGTTGTGTCCCATAAATTTGTGTATGCTGTGCCTACCCTTTCACTAAATTCTAGAAAGTTTGTAATTTCTTTATTTCTTCTCTGACCAAGTAATCATTGAGTATAAAATTGTTCAATTTCAATGAGTATGTGTGCCTTCTGTTGTTTCTGTTGTTGTAGTCCAGTTAATCCATGGTAATCTGACAAAACACAAGGGGTTATTTCAAGCTTCTTGTATCTGTTGAAGGTTGCTTTATGCTCATTTATGTGGTCTGTTTTGGTAAAGGCTCCATGAGATGCTGAGAAGAAGGTATATTCCTTTGTTAGGTGGCGAAAGGCTCTGTAGATATTTGTTAGGTCCATAACATCGGTCGGTTACTTTCAATGTTTTTCTGTACATTTTCTATTTGATGTCCTGTCCAATTGGTGAGAGTGGAATGCTGAAATACCACACTATTATTGTGTGTGGATTGGTGAGTGATTTAATCATTGTTAATGTTTCTTTTATGATTGTGGAACCCTTACATTTGTGGCATAAAAAAAATCATCATGGTAGACGTTTCCTTTGAGGAGAGTATTAAATGACCAAATATTTTTGGTAGAAAGTCTATTTATTTTTACATATTATAATAGTGACTTCAGCTTGTTTCCCTGCTTTGTTTGTTTGAAAAACCTTTATTCAGCCTTTACTCCAAAATAGTATCTATCTATGTTGCTGAATGTGTTTCTTATAAATACCAAAATGGTGGATTCTGTTTATTTATCCAGTCCGTTACTAGCCTCTGCCTTTTATTGATGGATCGAGTCCATTGATCTTGAGAGATGTAATGACAAGTGACTGTTCCTGTGATATTGATGTTGGTGGTGGTACTGTATATGTGCCATTCTCCTGTTTTGGTTTCTCTCTGACATGATTAATTTCATGTGATTTTGTTGTTGTTTTGTTTCTTTGGGTACTATGTGTCTCTATGTGTACATTTTTGGGTGAATGTGTAGCTACCTCCTTGTGTTGATGTTTTCCTTCTTGTATCCTCTAAGGGGCTGGATTAGTAGAACAATATTGTTTAAATTGTTTTTTGTCATGGAATATCTTGGTATCTCCATATATGGTGATTGAAGTTTTGCTGGCTATGGTAGTGCAGGCTGGCATCTGTGGTTTCTTAGGGTCATCAGTCCAGGATTTTCTGACTTTTAGAATCTCAGTTGAGAAGACAGTTATAATTCTCATAGGTTTGCCTTTATATATTACTTCCCCTTACAGCATTTATTTTGTTTTATTTTATTTTATTATTGTGTAGGTATCTCACCTGGGTGTCCATGTGGAAGTAGGCTTCCAGGGAGACAGACAGCTGTGGGGTAGGGAGTTGGATGTGGTCCACAGTTGCAGGTAGAGGTGTGGATGAAATGAAAATGGAACTCGTTGACTTCAATTGCATTATCTATCATATCAGGACAACAAACCTCCTCTGGAATAATCTATTTTAGGGGCAATTGATAAGAAATCTTTAATATAATCCCCTAATCCATTCAAATGTTATTCAAGTTAACTTGTTCACAGTTTTTAAAAATTTGTGCCCTGTGGGTTTCTAGAACTTATTTTATTGTTTATATATAATTTTAGTATATAATCTATTTAATTAAAGAGGAAGAGCATTGGGTGTGTTAGCATATGCCTTTTTTTCCCAGTCTGATATACAAAGTGAGTTCTAGAACAGCTGGGCAGTTACATAGAGAAACCCTGTCTGGGGCTGGGACATTGTTCCACGGAAATATTTTGTAGATATTTATATCTTTTTTGTTTTTTGTTTGTATGTTTATTCTGTTTTTTTTTTTTAAGAGAATGCTTCTTTGTATAGTACTCAGGTTTTCCTGGAATATACTTGGTAGACCACCCTGGTATTCAACTCATGGAGATCTCTGTCTCTGCCTTCTTACTACTGGTATTAAAAACATGCCTAGATAAGTATTTATATCTTAAAGGGGGAAATATGAAGTTAGAAATATCAACATTTTCAAAAATTACTTATATACCATCTAAGAATTAGTCGGAGAGATTAAAAGTGTATCTGCGTATAAATTTGGTGAAGATGCTAGAACACATACACAAAAATAATAGAACACAAAAATAGGATTTATTATTTTCATTAAACTTGTAAAGTGACCTAGTCAGTATGTGTTACAGGTACTGTGTACTAGTTTGCAATGAACAGGAAAATCATGTGAGCTCAGCTGTATATGTCTTATATGCCTTGGATTTCTACTATAACTAGGGTTGCATGCAAAGAATATGAAACAAAAACATTAAACCCTTCATACATGTTGGCTATGCTAATAATTATTTGGCAGTCTGTGTAGACAAGACTAAATATTAATTAAACAATGATGATTACTTCTATCTTTCTAAAAATTAAGATTTTTTTTTGTTGCTTCTTTCAAAACCATTCAAGTCAGAAATTGGATCATGTAGTTAAAGTACATCACACTTTTTATTATATAAGACATACTTGAAATTAGACATTGAGAAGTTGCTTATGATTTTTATTTCTCTCTGTTTATTTAGAATTAAGAGAAGAATCAGTAGATGTCACCATATACGAGTACTCTTTTACTTTACATAGAAGTTTTTTTTTGCTTTGAAATATTCCTGAGTATTCTATGGACAGTCAAGAAAACAAAGTGATACCTATGAAATGTGTCCTGTGGTGCCTTCAGAGAATACTTGTAGTTAACATACAAGCAAAATTACAAGCTGGAGTCAATGTAATAGCATCCAATGTAATAGACTTTTGTATGGAGATTAAATAATGTCAACAAGCAGTAGAGATTTAAAAGTATATGCCTTGAAGTAAATTACACATTTAAATTAGAATCTAGAGAAAGAAAGACAAAAAATTATGAGTATAGATGTTATTTCTGGAAATTCAGTTGCTTGCAGAGAAGACGTGAATAAATACATTGTATTCACTAATCTTTAATTTGTTTTCTCTGTTTTTAAAGGCAGAGCAAAATAGAACATGCATGAAAGCTGAAAATTAATTGAAACAGTAATAACATAATACTAAAAGGCTACAATAAATGTTGAACAATATCCTGCAAAAGTCAAGGGATATGGACTGAAAAGCTGCTTCTCTGATGGAAAAGAAAAGATACCAGCGATACTAGAGTATACGAAGGGCAGGAGACAAAGAATTTATTACGTATCTGCTTCTTTTTTCTCAGAGAATCCTGTGTAAACGTATTTGATGAAAGCAGCTCATCAGAGACGAATCTCAGGGTTTCCATGAAAGTAAGTATCACAAAAAAAAAATCACATTTAGGATGAAGTTGATGAGTGAATTCAATAAGAAAATGTGTAAACAAGTATATGTGAATGACAGGAATTACAGTAAGAGCAATTGTTGAATCATTAAACATGCATCATAAATGTTAAAGAGTCTATTACACATAAAATATAATTGAAAACAGGTTTTATCACCCAGTAAATTCAGGATAATTCAATATTTTTCAATATTAATTGTTTTATTAGAGTAAATTAATGCTAAAATGTTATTTTATTTTAGATGTTAAATAAATAATGTAATGGTCTGATGAACCTTTTGTAATGATGATTCACATACTGGACCATTGTGTTGGAGTTATGTGGGAGCCCCATATAGAACTTTCTATTAGGTTTTTGGCAGGCAGAATCTACAGTAGTTGACAAAATAAAGAAAAAGAAACAAACATAGTAGCAGGGGAAGATTCAAGGCTGAATGAGGCAGTACAAAGGGAACCAATTGCCACAAAGGTCCAATAAAGCCAGGACAGAATGGACTTCTAACAACTCTGGGTGGCGAAATGCTCTTAATACAGGTCTTCCTTGCTTGACCGCTCTTCCCTAAATGGTCCTATATTTTCAAATAGCCACATTTAGCCAATCAAAAAAAAACTTAAGTCCATAAATTCTGCATGATGGAGTTGCAGACTGAAGGCTGCTATTGCTGTCTACAGACAAAGCAGACTGGACAATTTGTGTTCAGTACTCCCCAGGGACAGATATACAGAAATTCGGCCCTGGGCAGGGAGCTTGCTTGAGACAGCCTACAAAACTCAACCATATCTGTAGATAGAGGGATTCATTCTTGCTTCAGCCTCACAAATTCATTGAATGATATTGAGCTGTAGAAAGTCATTCTTTCCAACTATCCAGATCCAAGACTTAATACTTCTGAGGCCAGTGTCTTCAGGAGCAACCAACACTACTGTTGCTGCCTTTAAAACCTGATGTGCTGTAAACCAGCAGCTTTGGCCTTCAAGAGCTGCTAGATGGGGTCCTGCTCCTTTGGCTACTACTCCCAACCATCATGCATATGTGAAAATGATAGCTCTCTGTTGTGCCCTAAGATGTTAAAGCTGCAATACTTCTAGCTGCCCTAAAAGCTCCACTCAAAGCATAGTATATCACTGATGCTTAATTCAAACCTACTTCATTTAAATCCTTACCAATGTTTTATGTCATTTAAAGTTGTTAACCTTAATTTGATGAAACCCCTCCCATTTTTACTCATTACTTACTGTCAACTCCATTCCTAGAGAAAGATAGAACATAAAAAACACTTCAAGTTGATACAAGCTAGGCAATGCCAGAACATAGGCAAGAATGGATACATGATGCAAATACTGAAAGACATGAAGACATTTGGGTACTATTGGGGATTTGGCTAGAAATACAATGTATACATCATAGGTTAAAATAATAATCATTCACAAAATAACCATAAACAAAGGGTGGGCATTGAAGTTCCATGTGCAAAGAGATGGACTGAGGAACAAAATAGAACCATTAGCTATTTTAAAAATTTTATGATTTTTATGTCCCTATGAGTTGTTACAAGAGTTAACTATTCTAAATTTCAGGCTCAGTAAAGTATAGTTTTACACTGTATGTGTTATTCTTTACATGTTGAAACACTTTTTCTGACACTGACCTAGTTCTCGACATTGGAAAGCATAGGAAAAACAAGATTCTACCTTCAGACCACTAAACATAATGGACAAAGCCAGTAATTGACAAAAAACCACAAAGACCACTCTTAGTTACTTTCCTATGTGCTGTCTTAAAATATCTTAAGAAAAGCCTTTTAAGGAGAAAGGGATAATTTTGATTTATAATTCAATGGGATAGTGCATCATGGTGAAGAAGTCCTGGGAACAGAAGCTTGAAGCACTTGGACACATTGCAAACATAATCATAAAGCATAGAACAATGCACATTTGTTCTTAGCTCATTTTCATCTTATAAAATCTATGATCCTAACTCATAAAATGATGTTACAATCAATGATCAATCCTTCTATTTTCATAATCAAGAAAGTACCCCATAGGCATGTCCAGAGTCCTGTCTCCCATGTAATTCTAGCTATCATCTAATGGGATTAACCATTATATGTTTTCTACATTATTTTACTCCCGCCCATCTTCTATATGTGGATCCCCAAGTTTCAAGTTTATTATATTTTTTCAGACTCTTAGTCTACATCTCTACTTATCAATGAAATTGATCCTCCAGTGTCCTCAACTCTTCAAATTTTTGAAATATATTTTCTTTATTCATTTAGAATTTTACAAGTGTATGTAGTCAAATCTATCTGTATACCCTCACCCCAAACTTCTCCCAGACTTACTTTCTGACATCTCTCCCTACCTATCACCCATATTCTTTTCTAACCCACTGGCTTCAATTATTAGTTCCAGTATACACATAAATTTAAGATCCACTGAATTTAAGCAACCTTACATGGACCAAATACCTGAAGAAAAATTACTCTACCTCCTAACTATTTGATCAATGGTTAATAGCTGCACATTTGAGGGTAGGCTCTGTGATGGTTTCCCTCATTTGTTTTCTTTTTTTTTTTCCAGAGCTGGGGACCGAACCCAGGGCCTTGCACTTGCTAGGCAAGCGCTCTACTGCTGAGCTAAATCCCCAACCCTGGTTTCCTTCATTTGTGTCAGGATAATACCTCGTTTGATCTTGTGTGATTTTGTGTAACTTAATATTTACAAGTCCATATGTACTACACAGTACTCTAAACCATTGGACTTTTATAGTTTTTACTCCATGAGGTTACTTGAGCTTTGGGAGAGTTTGATATACAACAACAAATTATATCTAGTCACGGTTAACTATGCACTACAGTCCACCATGCAATATATTAACCTTCAACTACTACAAAGAAAAAAATGTTCTCTGAAAGTTCCTCAATACTATGTACATATTGCAAATAAAGGTAATGTTTTCTCCCATAAGGCCAGTAAAAAAATTGGATACATCTATAAAATTTATGCTATGATCCAACTAATAGGGTATATTGCCAATCTAATTGTTCTTTTTTTTTTTTTTTTTTTGAATTTTTTTTTTTTTTTTTTTTTTATTAACTTGAGTATTTCTTATGTACATTTGGCAAACATCCCTTCCCTCCCCCCTTCCTTATGGGTGTTCCCTCCCACCTCCCCCATTGCCGCCTCCCCGACAGTCTAGTTCACTGGGGGTTCAGTCTTAGCAGGACCCAGGGCTTCTCCTTCCACTGGTGCTCTTACTAGGATATTCATTGCTACCTATGAGGTCAGAGTCCAGGGTCAGTCCATGTATAGTCTTTAGGTAGTGGCTTAGTCCCTGGAAGCTCTGGTTGCTTGGCATTGTTGTACATATGGAGTCTCAAGCCCCTTCAAGCTCTTCCAGTTCATTCTCTGATTCCTTCAACGGGGGTCCCGTTCTCAGTTCAGTGGTTTGCTGCTGGCATTCGCCTCTGTATTTGCTGTATTCTGGCTGTGTCTCTCAGGTTCGATCTACATCCGGCTCCTGTCGGTCTGCACTTCTTTTGCTTCATCCATCTTGTCTAATTGGGTGGCTCTATATGTATGGGCCACATGTGGGGCAGGCTCTGAATGGGTGTTCCTTCAGTCTCTGTTTTAATCTTTTGCCTCTCTCTTCCCTGCCAAGGGTATTCTTGTTCCCTTTAAAGAAGGAGTGAAGCCTTCACATTTTGATCATCCGTCTTGAGTTTCATTTGTTCTAGGCCACTAGGGTAATTCAAGCATTTGGGCTAATAGCCACTTATCAGTGAGTGCATACCATGTATGTCTTTCTGTGATTGCTTAGCTCACCAGAATGATATTTTCCAGTTCCAACCATTTGCCTCTAATTTCATAAAGTCGTTGTTTTTGATAGCTGAGTAATATTCCATTGTGTAGATGTACCACATTTTCTGTATCCATTCCTCTGTTGAAGGGCATCTGGGTTCTTTCCAGCTTCTGGCTATTATAAATAAGGCTGCGATGAACATAGTGGAGCACGTGTCTTTTTTATATGTTGGGGCATCTTTTGGGTATATGCCCAAGAGAGGTATAGCTGGATCCTCAGGCAGTTCAATGTCCAATTTTCTGAGAAACCTCCAGACTGATTTCCAGAATGGTTGTACCAGTCTGCAACCCCACCAACAATGGAGGAGTGTTCCTCTTTCTCCGCATCCTCGCCAGCATTTGCTGTCACCTGAGTTTTTGATCTTAGCCATTCTCACTGGTGTGAGGTGAAATCTCAGGGTTGTTTTGATTTGCATTTCCCTGATGACTAAAGATGTTGAACATTTCTTTAGGTGTTTCTCAGCCATTCGGCATTCCTCAGCTGTGAATTCTTTGTTTAGCTCTGAACCCCATTTTTAATAGGGTTATTTGTCTCCCCTGGGTCTAACTTTTTGAGTTCTTTTTGTATATTTTGGATATAAGGCCTCTATCTGTTGTAGGATTGGTAAAGATCTTTCCCAATCTGTTGGTTGCCGTTTTGTCCTGACCACAGTGTCCTTTGCCTTACAGAAGCTTTGTAGTTTTATGAGATCCCATTTGTCGATTCTTGATCTTAGAGCATAAGCCATTGGTGTTTTGTTCAGGAAATTTTTTCCAGTGCCCATGTGTTCCAGATGCTTCCCTAGTTTTTCTTCTATTAGTTTGAGTGTGTCTGGTTTGATGTGGAGGTCCTTGATCCACTTGGACTTAAGCTTTGTACAGGTGATAAGCATGGATCGATCTGCATTCTTCTACATGTTGACCTCCAGTTGAACCAGCACCATTTGCTGAAAATGCTATCTTTTTCCATTGGATGGATTTGGCCCTTTGTCAAAAAAATCAAGTGACCATAGGTGTGTGGGTTCATTTCTGGGTCTTCAATTCTATTCCATTGGTCTATCTGTCTGTCTCTGTACCAATACCATGCAGTTTTTATCACAATTGCTCTGTAATACTGCTTGAGTTCAGGGATAGCGATTCCCCCAGAAGTCCTTTTATTGTTGAGCATAGTTTTAGCTATCCTGGGTTTTTTGTTATTCCAGATGAATTTGCAAATTGTTCTGTCTAACTCTTTGAAGAATTGGATTGGTATTTTGATGGGGATTGCATTGAATCTGTAGATCGCTTTTGGCAGAATGGCCATTTTTACTATATTAATCCTGCCAATCCATGAGCATGGGAGATCTTTCCATCTTCTGAGGTCTTCTTCAATTTCTTTCTTCAGAGTCTTGAAGTTCTTGTTGTACAAATCTTTTTACTTGCTTGGTTAAAGTCACACCAGGTACTTTATATTATTTGGGTCTATTATGAAGGGTGTCGTTTCCTAATTTCTTTCTCGGCTTGTTTCTCTTTTGTGTAGAGGAAGGCTACTGATTTATTTGAGTTAATTTTATACCCAGCCACTTTGCTGAAGTTGTTTATCAGCTTTAGTAGTTCTCTAGGGAACTTTTGGGATCACTTAAATATACTATCATATCATCTGTAAATAGTGATATTTTGACTTCTTCTTTTCCGATCTGTATCCCTTGACCTCCTTTTTGTTGTCTGATTGCTCTGGCTAGAACTTCAAGAACTATATTGAATAAGTAGGGAGAGAGTGGGCAGCCTTGTCTAGTCCCTGATTTTAGTGGGATTGCTTCAAGTTTCTCTCATTTAGTTTAATGTTAGCCACTAGTTTGCTGTATATGGCTTTTACTATGTTTAGGTATGGGCCTTGAATTCCTATTCCTTCCAGGACTTTTATCATGAAGGGGTGTTGAATTTTGTCAAATGCTTTCTCAGCATCTAATGAAATGATCATGTGGTTTTGTTCTTTCAGTTTGTTTATATAATGGATCACGTTGATGGTTTTCCCTATATTAAACCATCCCTGCATGCCTGGGATGAAGCGTACTTGATCATGGTGGATGATTGTTTTGATGTGCTCTTGGATTCGGTTTGCCAGAATTTTGTTGAATATTTTTGCGTCGATGTTCATAAGGGAAATTGGTCTGAAGTTCTATTTCTTTGATGGGTATTTGTGTGGTTTAGGTATGAGTAATTGTGGCTTCATAGAAGGAGTTCGGTAGTGCTCCATCTGTTTCAATTTTGTGGAATAGTTTGGATAATATTGGTATGAGGTCTTCTATGAAGGTCTGATAGAATTCTGCACTAAACCCGTCTGGACCTGGGCTCTTTTTGGTTGGGAGACCTTTAATGACTGCTTCTATTTCCTTAGGAGTTATGGGGTTGTTTAACTGGTTTATCTGTTCCTGATTTAACTTCGGTACCTGGTATCTGTCTAGGAAATTGTCCATTTCCTGCAGATTTTCAAGTTTTGTTGAATATAGGCTTTTATAGTAAGATCTGATGATTTTTTGAATTTCCTCTGAATCTGTAGTTATGTCTCCCTTTTCATTTCTGATTTTGTTAATTTGGACACACTCTCTGTTTCCTCTCATTAGTCTGGCTATGGGTTTATCTATCTTGTTGATTTTCTCAAAGAACCAACTTTTGGTTCTGTTGATTCTTTCTATGGTCCTTTTTGTTTCTACTTGGTTGATTTCGCTCTGAGTTTGATTATTTCCTGCCTTCTACTCCTCCTGGGTGTATTTGCTTCTTTTTGTTCTAGAGCTTTTAGGTGTGCTGTCAAGCTGCTGACATATGCTCTTTCCTGTTTCTTTCTGCAGGCACTCAGCGCTATGAGTTTTCCTCTTAGCACAGCTTTCATTGTGTCCCATAAGTTTGGGTATGTTGTACCTTCATTTTCATTAAATTCTAAAAAGTCCTTAATTTCTTTCTTTATTTCTTCCTTGACCAGGTTATCGTTGAGTAGAACATTGTTCAACTTCCACGTATATTTCCAATTATTACCATTCTATAATTTATAAAGCATATGATATACTCAACACCCAGTCCATCAATATATCAGTTAAATAGAACATGTAGTTATCCATTCTAGCTTAAGAAAGGCTTAAAATCAATATTATATCTTGGCTAGCTTGTATACTGTCTGATAACTATCCAATAAAATATGTATATTCAGAGTTAAACAGCCTGATAGGCTATGGGACTATTATCAGTCTTCAACCCCATCAGAAATCTGGGAATGACCAAATATCTATATACATAGAAAGCCTAACATGGCTTCTAGAACTGAGAGGTTGTAGAGACAAATCTCCACTAGCGTAGTCCCCTGTTAGCAACATGTGAGTGCAAGTCTTCAGCCTTCTGGCCCAAAATCAACTGACAGACTCTTGAAACGCAGATTTTGAAGGGCTGATCACCGTGTCTTGGAAGAGGTTATCAGTCAATTATTCTGCATAATCTGTCCTTTTCTGGACAGTATTAGTCTGCAGATGAAAGAGGCAGTTTTGTCTAGTGGCTGCCTAGCCACAAAGTATTGCCTCATCTGGAGGTTGAGATGTTCAAATTCTTCATTAAATCCACCAAAGGGGAACTTGTTAGGAACAGGTATGTCTCAACAAAAGATAAATAACTTTAAATCTCAAATTTTGTGGATTTCTGACGTTTTTGAAAACTATCTATACAAGACAATCTGTACTGTTGTCTTTATATCTTAATAATATCTTGAAAGTACTCTCACAAAGTCAGCAATATGTTTGCTATTTGGCCCTTAGATCACATGAGTAATCAACTCAGAAATTTGTAATGACATCAATAGAAGAACTGGCTCTAAACCTTGTACTTTTAAACTTTTAACAAATAAATTCTATATTAAAGCAAATATATGATCTTAGCTTAGTTAACAAATGAGATAATGACTATATAACTCAATCTAGCTAATTCCTCCCTGTTAAATTACAACCATTTCTAAATTCCTCATAAAAACAACTTTAGAATAACCACTTTCAGTCCCCCAAAGTCCAGGGAATTGGGGCGACGACTCCTCTATAAATTCTTCAAGCTGTACATGGGCGTAGAGATATACTTGGGGGGGGGGACAGGAAGAATGAAGCAAATGCTGTAGCTGATGTGTCCTGACTGGACCAGGAATCCAAGTAGGCACACTGTAAAATTCAACTCTCAAGACAAAAGTTTAGAATCGAGATTTTTTTTTTGTTTGATCCTCTCAAATCAATTTTTTCATGTGGTCTACCTCTATCAAATCTGATCAGCGTGACTCTGTAAGGTTTCCAGAGCCTAATCACACTTTTTAAAAATACAAAGACAAAATCTTTCTCCCCAAAATACTATGTTCCTCAGTCTGTAACCAGAAAAGCTTGTATCTTGCACTCTCTCCCAGAGTAATAATATAACCATAAAACTCAAAGTCACACCCACTATGAAGATTAAACAATTTTTAAAAAGGAAGTAAGCTAAACAATGAGCCTGATAAGATTTAGTACTCTATGATATCAGGAAATGAACCCAAAGTTCCCGTGGAGCCCACGTTAAGAGAATTTGAGCTTCCTGTTTTGTTAAATATCAAAAGTAACCACAAACCCTCGTTAGCCAGCATCAATGAGCCATATGGCCTTTAGCGGAGTAATTCATAAAACAAACCAAATACCTTCTATCAATTCCAATATCAATAAGCAACGTATCAAACCAGGACATTTGCCCAAAATATCTCAATCTGTTAAGCTCTCTACCCGGAGCCACAGATTTTTATTTAATCTTAATAACTTCTATAATATATGTCTGCATTCACTCTCCCTGGTGTTACAGACATTTATCACAACTCTCTACTTGGAGTTAGTGACCAATTTTTCCCTATCTAAGTTCTGAGCCATAGATGAAAATCCCCACGTGATTCAGGTAATCTCCTTTCTCTCCTTAAAACAAACTTAAACACCTTCTATCAATTCTAAAACCAATAAGCAACTTAAAACTCAGGACTTTAGTCCAAAATATATCCATCTGTTAAGTTCTCTACCCAGAGCCACAGATTTTTAATTAACCTTAATAACTTCTATAATATATGTCTACATTCTCTACTTGGAGGTAGTGACTAATTTTTCTAAGTTCTGAACCTTGGATGAAAATACCCACCTGATTCAGGTAATCTCTTTACTCTCTTCTTTCTAAAAACAAACTCAATCACCTTTTAATAATACCTATAATTAAGAAGTAGCTTGTCTAACAAGGATTTCAACCCAAAATTCCTGTGGAGCCCACATTAAAAAGAATATGAGTATCCTGAAAGACTTTCTAAACAACTTTCTTTAAAAAGCAGCTTTTAATCTCTAACTCTCTGAGCTGCCATTACTTATCACACAGCAGGGGACCTACAGCCTGCCAGCCCAGGCAGCTTCCCTGTTTCTTTGTTTGAATTCCCACCTTTGAGATATCACATGACTTAACATGGCACCGGCATCCTCTTACTTAGAAAATAAAAACTTTCTCTCAACTATTAGGATTATTACTGGATTCTTGCCCATCACATTAGTTCACCATCTGTTGTAAAAATATAAAAAAAAATAAAATATAGTTGTCTTTTACCTCGCTAGGTCCTGTACCGTGGTGCCCCAAGATATCTACTAGATATCTTGTCAGGAACACATCCCAACTCCTCAGTACCAGTTGTCTCCTGCTGCCACACACTTTGCTACACTCAAATCGCCATATAAAAGAATACACAACACAATAATCTTTGACCCAATTGATAAGATATAATTGCCCACCTAAACATACAAAGCCCAGTACTATCCATCCCTTAGAAACATTAATAACAACCTGTAAATACACAAACCGAGATCTTTACATCAGCCTCCATCGTCCTGCCACAGCTTTTCCCCTTCTCTCTCTCCTGTCTCTTCTCCTCTCTCTCCCAGTCTCCTCCTCTTCCTTCAAACATCTCTCCCACCCATCCTTCCTTTTCCTTCAAAGACAGGCCTCCTTCTATCCTGTACCTGCCCCTCACGTGTATTTTACAAATTCAATTGGGGAGAAGTTTCTGATGAAGTCACCTGATTCCTGAGTATGTAACTAGGCAGCTGTCTTTGGGGCAGTGGAATTAGCATCAAAATACAGATAACTCCAGAATAAACCACAGCAGTTGCTGAGAACAGGCAATGAGTGTCAGGGAAAGAGTTCCTATGAAAAGGCTCTGAGAGGCAATTGAGTAAAGTTCTAATTATTAACACTGAGATATGGAGAGATTCAAATATATTGGAATGCCAGAGATGTGACATATCTGACAAGGGAGAGGGTCATATAAGGAATGAGAGATATGCAGCTCAAGAATATTACACTTGGAAGCAGCTAATATTGAGTACCATAAACATCTAATAAGACCTTTGAAACTAAAGCCCTAAATGCTGTATATGGAACTACAGGATTAGATGGTTAAGCTGATGAGTTTTCCTTCTTATTTTGGTCCATTCCTCACTTATGCCACCATTTCCCCTATTTGAACATATATTCTCTGCTGTGCTTTGTGTGTGTGTGTGTGTGTGTGTGTGTGTGTTCCCTTTTAGATAACCAATTGAGTTTTCACAAAGAATTTAATTCGATATTTTATAAAAAGTTAAAAGAATATTACAGTAAAGCAACATGTACAACATATTTTTCATAATTAGTCAGAAATTTAGTAATGAGAATATATTAATTATATTTTCATCACATTTTTTGCTTACATTGCTAGATATATCAGGAAGTGAGAAACACTGTCTTCATTAACTGAGTTTGACAATAAGTAAGGTTCATCTGCTAAGCTTTACCATAGTCATGATTCCTAACAGACGGGGGTCAAATGAAGGTCAGATTATACTTCTTTTGATAACACCAGGATAGAAATCATTCAAGCACAAACAAGATCAATTAAAAATCTGTTGTTCTCTCAGAAGGAGGCTTTTAAGTTAAGAAATGATCTTTGTGATACACATGGTTGAGTCCAATAATGCTGACACTGAAATTGAGGTTTTTTTTTTAAATCTGCATTATAACATGTATATGAAGGAATCAATCCATTTATGTACTAGAAAGAATTATTTATATTTTGTTTGGAAAGATATAAGAAGTCCACTTGAAAAACTTATCTTTGACCAGAGAATTGATTTATATAGTAATTTGAATGGCTACAGAAGCAGGAACTTATCATAGTTGACCTATTATGAACCAATACTCTGATTTGGATTCTCATTATGGCACATAAAACACTTCACTCTCAACATCATATGCATTCTAGAAATAAAGGCTATTAAATTTTCAGCAGCATGGAAAGCCTATAATTTATGTCCTAGATGATGAGTCTTCAGTTGGCTTTAAAACTGATTACATTTACATTTTTTGATTTAACCATTTCTATTTGCATTACAAAATGATAGCGCATTGTTACAGATAGCAAAAGTTAATCTTCCTGGATTATGAAAATTATAAACAGTAGTCAAAAGTTTCTCTGTTTATGGTCCTTTATGTGTTACTATAAATAACTAGAACTTTGTTTTTTTTTATTTTAAACTTACATTTCTTTAGTCTTATATTCAGTGTGTAATTTCTATGAGTTTTATGTTTCCATACCTCACCATTACAAAATAGTACTTGGGGTCTAGAATTCAATATTAGATGGAATCAAACATTGAACATCAGCTTTATCATTTTGAATATCATAATTTAGTGTTCTTGGATTTTTTTTGTCTTTTTTGTCTTTCGTGAAGTGCTGAAATAACAGGAGTAAGCACGAGTTATTTTCTTTTTAAATACATAGAAGAGAAGAACATTGAGTATATGTAGGATATATTTAACTTAATATCACAAACCATTCTATCATGTGTATTTAAGATAACATGAAGATAATCAACAATAAGACCCATAACATTCCACTCTAACAAGGTTGGACAAGGCAACCTAGTAGAAAGAAGAGAATCCCCACAAGTAGGCAAAAGCGTCAGGAAAACCCCCAATCCCACTATTAGAATTTCCACAAGAACACCAAGCAACTTAGCAACTTGTCATAACACATATGCAGAGGACCTAATTCAGACCCCTATATGGTCCCTGATCTCTGCAAGTTCTCTTGAGTCCTAGCCAATTGGATCTGCGGGCCCTGATCTAGTGGTATATCCCTAACCCTTCCTGTTCCTCCGATTCTTCCTGTCCTTTCTCCCAAATGATTGAGCTCCAAGTGTTTGGCTTTGGTATTCTTCATCTTTCTCTTCAGTTGCTCTATGAAGAGACTCTTGTGTCTTTGATGACAATGCTGCCCTGGCTCTGGTCCCAGTGTACTCTGAAGGCAGGACAAACTGTAGAGTGAAGGGTTTGTGCCTGTGTTGATCTCCCAATCCCTCCACTTGATGTTTTTACCTTGCTAAGAAGATGGTCCCATACACCCAACATTAATAGGGGTAGCTGTTAGGGTCACTCTCCTAGATTCCATGCAGTTTCCATTGCACTAGGTTTCCACCTCACCTCTAAAACACCTGCCAATTCCAGTCTTTTCACCCAGATTAACTCTAAAAAGAAATTCTATTACTTTTGTCAGACATGACTTGGAAACTACAGGGACAGTTTCTAATAGTAGAAAGGAGAAGACACACCATTTGTGCTACAGTTAAGTAGTAGAGTTTTATTCTCATCTTTTCCCTTAGAGTGCTTCAGCCAGAATAAAGACAAAGGCAAACATGTGAATAACAAAACTTCAAAAAGTGAGAAGCAGAAAGTATCTGTAGATTATCAGGTCACAGGGCAGCGTGAGCAGATGGTAAAAGACAAGATAGAGAGAGGTGGAGAACATTCCTCTGGAAATCATAGGTTTTTGTTTTTAAAGTTTGAAGAGAAAAATAATTCTTTTCTAATTTCAACAATTATCTTACTTTTTGAAAATTATAAAATAAATACTATGCTTACATGATTTCTACCACACTCTGCCACATTTTATGTCCCTAACAAGTTCTCAAATTCAAATTTATTATTATTATTATTACTATTATTATCATTATTATTGTTGTTGTTGTCATATACACATACATGAATACATGTACTCAATTATTACATCTATTGTATAGAAAGTTATAAACAACTGTACTAAAGATAACCCTAATTTTGAACTAATATGTTCTGGGAGTTAAGACAGTAATTAAATTGAATATGGCAGAGAAGAAATAGAAAAATTTACCACCAGCATGATATCCACACCATTGATCATTGTTATGCGTTTAGACTGGTATCAAACCAAAACACTAAAGGACAAAAAGAATGCATATTTCTAGAAAACCAGTTATACTTGGACCAAAAATCAATAATGAATATAGATTTTTTAACTATCTTTTATTATCATATAGTTAGTAAGCTATATAAACTGTGTAGCCCAATGTGCATCTCCTTATATTTCAAGTATATAATTTGACCATTCTAGGAGATTAAACTTTGGCTAATACACAGTCATATGAAAACTGTTACAGTCATTTGATTAACCTATCAAGAAATAATACTTCATTTTCTGCTAATATAAAATGTGAAGTGGAAATTTTGGTTTTCCCTTAAATTTTAACAAAACCTTGGATGCCCCAGTTCTCCATATCTGCACACGTGACTTGTGTACTGGGAAAACTCCCTCCATTTTTACAGAGGTTTTGGTAGAACTGCCACAGCTTTCACCTCTCCAATATCCACAGAACAATTTAAGATACATTACCCCAAGATCAAGAGTGACCTCTAAAGGGCTCCTTTAGAGAAGCCAACCACAATACCAATTGCTTGGCAATTTTGCCAATGTTAATCTATTTTTCAGCAACATGTTTGTAATAGGAGCAAAGTAATTCCTAAACCAAACTCACAGTGTTATGGATTTTAACACCAAATTTGTTTTTATAAACCTAGTATATCAGTATGTTGTGTTTTAAAACATATGTTAAAAACAACCTATTCGGAATGCCAAAACAACTGAGGGAAAATGGTAATTGTGATAGATTCTATTTTTAAAAATAATATAGAATATATTTTGCTTTGTTTTTCTAGCCTTGCTAATTTGCAAGCATCATAGAAGTAGCAACCTCATTTTACTGAGGGAAAAAAAACCAGGATGTATAATTTTAAACTCTCTTCTAAGCATAAATATAGTAAACAGAGTGCCATATGGCCTGTCATTATAAAAGTTACTATTTCCACTTGCTTTGTAAATCTCTTCAACTTTATGGAGCATAGAAAAAAATCTAATTGCTAGCTGAGGTCACAACATTCTTCTCCGAAGCACTAAGCATTCATAAGCTTAGTATAATTGTTTTTCTAAAGATAAATGAAGTCCATTTGTAAATGGGAGACCATTATAATATAATTATTAGTTTTTCCTTACTTATTACTGAATAGTTCTCAAACAAGTTTTATTATTGTTCTTTTCAGGCAAATAAGGTGAATTTATCCAAAACTGCAGTGAGAATTCGGTTTTAGCCATTCATTCTAAACCAGCTTCCATATAAATGGAGACCTTCAAATGATCATAGCTTAACTCTTCATAGGATGTTTATTCAGTAATTTTTTATGTAAGTACTATATTTTGTTTTGAATTTTCATTAAATAGAACACAAAGTTTACATTTCTGAAAACAGAAAAAGGAAATTTATTCCAAGTGGCCACATGTTGAAGAACAAATAAAGAGATCTATCAACCTGTCTTGTCTCGCTGGGATACTGACATGAGGTTTAGAATAAAAGACAAGAGATATGAAGAATGATATGGTCCTCTCAAAATATGTGCTGATCAAGCCATCATCCTTCATATTCTTAAGTCTGGTGTAGGGCTTTGATGTCTGGGGCTCTCCTTGGAGATCTCTCACCAGACTAGGTGAATGGGTTTGGGCAAGGGGGAGAACTCAGGCAGGGATGGGGAACAAATTTCATTACTCCACTGCTAAGCCTTCTTTCAGCTGCTGCTGCTTTGGTTGCCAGGAATGGCCTGAGCCAGCTGGAGACTGACCAGTTAGAGAGGGGTGCAGGGGAGCTTCTGGAGATTTCAGGAGAGCAGATCTCTTGACCAAGCAGAGGTGTTGCTGCTCTTATGACAGAAGATCTCGGATGATGGAATAATTCCTGCACCTTTTAATCCTGAACACGATTCAAAAAACAGTTTTCAGATGGGTAAGTGTCTGACAGCAGGCTGTTCCTGTTGGTTTGGCCTGAGAGCTTGGGAAGACCTCATCTACATATTCAGGGGCGTGGTCCTGCTGTTCTGTCTTGAGTCTATGTGACCTGTGGTCACATCCTCACCTGTGGAGGAGGGGCTTGAGGGACTGATCTGTCTCAAAACTTCCTACAGGGGTCTGTGGAGGCTCTGAAAGCCCTGATCTCCTGAGAGACTGGGAATGAGCCTGCTGTCCCTTTCAGGATCGCTCAAGGGATTTGACCTTATGTGGACCAGGAATCAGGGCACCTTTCACAGTGCGCTTGGGATGCACTGCAGGATGGGTACAATATGTCAGAATGTTAAAAATTTTCTTCTTGGTAGAAAATTTACTTCCCTGCCCAGCATTAGGCTTTATTCTTTTTTTTTTCTCCCCCTCCAACATGAGTGCCTGGAAAAACTCTAGTTCCATGGAGGTTTTCAGTAGTACTAAGTGGTATAAGTGTCTTCCTTATCTTTTTTAATCAGGCAAAACAATTGAGTAATCCTATAACCGCTAAGGATTTAGAAGCAATCATTAAAAATCTCCCAAAGAAAAAAGCCCTTGACCAGATGGTTGTTTATTTTTATCATCATCATCATCATCATCATCATCATCATCATCATCATCATCACCACCACCACCACCACCACCACCACCACCACCACCACCATCACCATCGTCATCATCATCATCACCACCACCACCACCATCACCACTACTACCACCATCATCATCATCATTATTCAATTTTATTATATATTTTTATTTATGTTTCAAATGTACTGTCTTCCTTTGGAATTCTCTACTGCTAAGTCAATTCAAGTGCCTCCGTTGCTGAAGAAGTTTGCTACCCAAAGAAAGAACAATATTAAGTAATCAGACCTCCCAGAGCTCCCAGGGACTAAGCCACCAACCAAAGAGTCCACATGGAACAAACCATGAATCCAGCCACAAATATAGCAGACGATGGCCTTGTTGGACATCAATGGGAGAAGAGGCTCTTGGCCCTGTGAATGTTCGATGCCCCAGTGTAGGGGAATGCTAGGTCGGGAAGGCAGGAGGGTGGTTAGGAGTGAGTGGGTGAGTGGGGGAGCATCCTCATAGTAGCAGGGGGAGGGAGGATGGGATAGGGGGTTTCTGGAGGGGAAACCAGGAATGTAATAAAGAAAATATCCAATAAAAGAAAAAAAAGAAAGAAAGAAGTGCTTCCTTTGAGCATTGTTTCACAAATTAAATGTCATTTCTATGATGGAAGACCTAAGAACCAAATGGGCAAGAACATCCCACAACCGTTCCCACAGAAGCAATTGTCAGACTAGTATTTCTTTTTCTTATTGATCTTATAAAATACCTGACAAAAGCAATTTAGGAATAAAAAGATTATGTTCATACACAATCCAGATTAGAGTTTATCTTACCCTGGAACGGATGTTGGAGAGATTACCTACAGCTCTGCTAGCAAGAGCATCAGGCAGTTAGGCACATTGTGTCTGAAGCAGAGAGAAAGGAGCTAAGGGTTTTTCATATTTACTAAGTCTAAGACCCTATCCACGGAATGGTGCCAACATTCAAGACGGCTCCTCTCATATCAGGTGAGGTGTACCTCACTCAAATCATTCTCATAGACATAGTAAGATGCTTGTCTTCTAAATGAGTATAAATTACATTAGTTGACAAACAACATTAACCATAAAATTGCATTTGTCACTTGTCCCTAATGAACCAAATATAGAATAGATATTTTATTGTTTTGGACACAAATGATTGAAAGAGAATAAAATGTTGAAAAATAATAATGAATAATGAACTGATTCATAATTGTTCTTACTTTACAAAACCCATTTGTTTTTAGTGCAATATACAGATTTCAGTTTAAAAGGAAATTTCATTAACTTCCTATTGAATAAATAATAATATTGCTTGATATTATGTAATTTAGATCATTAAGTGTAATTTATTTCAGTAGACTTTCATCAATAATACTATTGCACTATTATACCTACAATATTATGATATATCTAGAATAAAAATCAGTATAAATGTTTATAATTTACATAACTTACCACTTATATTTCTATTTAATTTATAGGCAAATTTTATCAAATATGTATGGACAAAAGTATTAATTATCATTTTCAAACACTCAAATAGATCTATTTATAAAATAAGATCATTGTGTGAATATGTTTATGTCAAAAAGTATCTTCTCAAAGGATTGCTTAAACACAAATTGTAGAATATATTTTTATTTTAAGTCACATGCAATAAACTTCAAAATTGAGGTATCATTATAGTTATTCTCATAAGTGTGATTTTATAGTAATGCATCTCATATTTTTATTAAGTATTCTGTTATAAAATTAGTAATTACATATACATAACATTTCACATTTTTAAAAGGCTCTAAATGTTAGAGGTTTCAAAATATTAAAAGTATATTGAATAATTCATCTCATGGCAAATTCAAACTTTCATTTCATGTATGTATTATATTTCCATAATATTCATACTTCCTTTTATCAATTCTTATATTTAAATTTCAAAAGTTCTGTATAAATTTAAAATTTACAATGAGATATTTATATTATTAAAACACATTTTATTTTAACATATATTACTTTCATATACTTAGTGTGACATTACACTACTCAGATATAATATATGAGAATCCAATAAATGTAATTTTTATATCAGCCACCTAAACACTTACAGTTAAATTTTAATTCTTTTAATTTTAGTATATGGAAATATTAACTTTTAACTGTTTTTAATTTCTGACATGCATATTGTATTCACATCGTCTTTACCCCTCCTTCTCAATTTTACCCCTCCCTCAACCTCTTCCGTTTGCCATTGCCAGGATCTTCCACATAAAACTTTATAAAATTCATGTCTTCTTAAATATACATAGACATCTACAAGTGTTTTATATATATATATAAATATATATAACATATATATACATATATAATTTGCTGATTTCATTTATTGTTCCACATATGTATTTTTAGGTCTAACAACTTTGGATTGGACCACCTCTCATTATGCCTGTGTCTGGAGAAGACTATGTCTCCCTCTAGGAGATATAGAATCACTTGTAGTTGCTCATCTAGAGACCATCTGAAATTTTTCCCATCCACATTAATATGTCATCATTGCTTGTCATTAAGCTGGCCGTACCTCAGTAAAAGGACAATATAGATAGTGGGAGAAGAGTTGTTTTGTCATGTAGAAAAGACACTGTCTTATAAGTTGTCCTGTCCCTTCTGTATTCTTCCCTGAAACTTAGGTATAGGGGTCACATCTCAGATGTATCAATTTGTGGTGGACATCTTGTGGTTTTCTCTTCTCTACATTTTGACCAGTTGCAGATTTCTTTAAGTCTCCATCTGCTGCACACACAAAAACGGTACTTAATGAATTGTGAAAGCTACATTTATATATTGCTATAAGTATTGAAAACTAGTGCAACCACTAAGAAATGATTGTGGAGAATTCTCCAAAAGCTAAAGGTACATGTAACAGGTTGTGCAGCTTTTATACACCTCGTTCTATGATCAAAGGAATGAAATGTTTGTGTGTGTGTGTGTGTGTGTGTGTGTGTGTGTGTGTCTGTCTGTCTGTCTGTCTGTGTGAACAAACATGTGCATGCATTGATGAACACTTACAGTAACATAATTATATCTGCCATTAAAATAAATAATAGTATTCAAAACATGTATTTTGAAAAAAAGTGTCTGTGGGAATAAGAAAAACCTAATTAGGACAAATAGAAACAAGTATGACAACTAAACTGAGATTGAAATTCCTTCTGAGAAATTGTAAGTCACAAAATAAACTTAGCTAGAATGTTTGTTTCATGTTCCTGACAAAGGGCAATAAAAACTTGGGAAATGAAACATGCCAGTCTAGTCTCAAGACATAGTTAGTTAGGGGAGACTGTTTTTAAATTTATTTATTTATTTATTTTTACACTCCAGATTTTATTCCCCTCCCAGTCCAGCCTCCAACTGTTCCACATCCAATACCTTTTTCCTGTGCCCCCTCTCTCCAAAATGGTGTCCCCAACCCACCCACCACATCAGACACCTAACCTTCCAGTCTCTGGAGGATTCGGTTCATCTCTGACTGAACCCAGACCTGGTAGTCCTCTGCTGTATATGTGTTGAGAGCCTCATCTTAGCTGGCCTATGCTGCCTGGTTGGTGATCCAGTGTCTAAGAGATCTCAGGGTGCAGGTTAATTGAAACTGCTGGTCCTCCTACAAGGTCACCTTCCTGAGCTTCTCAAGCTTTTCCCTAATTCAACCACGGGGGTGAGCATCTTCTCTTCTTTGACTGGATGTACATATCTGCATCTGACTCTTTCAGCTGCTTGTTGGGTCTTTGGGAGGGCTGTTAGGATAGGTCCCTTTTTTGTGAGTACCCCATAGCATCAGTATTGCTGTCAGGTCTTAAGCCTCCACTTGAGCTGGATCCCACTTTGGGCCTGTCTCTAGACCTTCTTTTCCACAGGTTCTTCTGCAGTTCTTTCAGACAATAAGAATTATAGGACAGAGTTTTGACTGTGGGACAGCAAACCCATCCTTCACTTGATGCCTTGTCTTTCTGCTGGAGGTGGGCTTTACAAGTTCCCTCCACACTGGAGGGCATTTCTTCTACCCTCCTCCCTTTGAATCCTGAGAGTCTCTCAACTCACAGGTCTCTGGTACATTCTGGAGGGTCTTCCCAAGCTCCTTTCTTCAGAGGTTGCCTGTTTAGATTCTTTCTCCTGATCCTCAGGGCTTCAGTGGTCCCACCACCACCAAATACCAGATAATGTTCTCTTCTATTCCCACTCCTGTCCTTTATCCCTCCCAGGTCCCCTATCTCTTACCCCTTGTGGTTACTTCTTCTCTCTCCCAAGTGGGACTGATGTGTCCTCACTTAAGCCCTTTAACTTGTTGACCTTTTTGAGTTCTGTGGACTACCTTGAGTATTCTGTACTTATTTTTTGTTCGTTTGTTTGTTTTTGACTAATATCCATTTATTAGTGAAAGCATACCGTACATGTACTTTTGGGTCTGAATTATCTCACTCAGGATATTTTTCAGCTCCATACATTTGCCAGCAAAACTCACAAGTCCTCATTTTTAATACCTGAATAGAATACCATTGTGTAAATGAACCACATTTTCTGTATGCATTCTTCTGTCGCGGGACATCTGGATTGTTTCCAGCTTTGGTTATCACAAATAAGGCTGCTATGAGCATAGTAGAGCATATGCCTCTGTGGCATGGTGGGGTATCTTTTCCCAAGAGTGTTGGGTCTTTAGGTATATCTATTTCCAATTTTCTGAGGAACCTCCAAATTGATTTCCAGAGTGGCTGTACCAGTTTGCAATCCCACCAGCAATGGAGGTGTGTTCCCCGTTCTGGACATCCTCAGCAACATGTGTTGTAACCTGAGGATTTGATCTTAGCCATTCTGGCAGGTGTAAGGTGGAATCTCAGGGTTGTTTTGATTTGCATTTCTTGGATCTCTAAGGACTTTGAATGTCTCTTTTGGTGCTTCTCAGCCATTAGAGATTCTTTGTTGTGAATTCTAGATTTAGTTCTATACCCTATTTTTGATTGGTTTGTTTGGGTTTTTGGTGCTTAGCTTCTTGAGCTTTTTGAGTTTTTTCTTTGACAGTCGTTTCAATCTCTTCTAAGGTATCTTCTACAGCTGAGATTCTTTCTTCTATCTCTTGTATTCTGTTGGTGATACTTATATCTGTAATTCTTGATCTCTTTCCTAGGTTTTCCACTTCCAGATTTGCCTCCATTTGTGTTTTCTTTATTGGTTCTACTTCCACCTTCAGGATTTGCACCACTTTATGAAATTCCTTCACCTGTTTGATTGTTTTGTGTTTCTTTAATAGATTTATTTGTTTCCTCTTTAAGGGCTTCTACCTGTTTGCCTGTTTTGTCCTGTATTTCTTTCAGTGAGTTATTTACATGTTCCTTAAAGAACTGTATTATCTTCATGAAATTTTAAGTCAGCCTTTTAATTTTCAGATGTGTTGGTACATTAAGGGGTTGCTGTGGTGGAAGAACTGGGTTCTGATGATGCCCATGTATATTGGCTTCTGCTGCTTATGATCTAGTGCTTGCCTCTCGCATCTGGTTATTCCTAGTGTTTGCTAGTCTGTGTGACTGTGTCTGTAGTCTGCCTCTTCACCCTGGCTCTAGCAGACTGGCTGTGGGGCTTTCCAACTGTAGAGTGGGTGTTCAGAGGGGCAGAGAAGCTGCTAAGTTGCTGCGCTGACTTCAGTAGCTCTCCGGGGAAGCCTTCGGACTGTTGGGTCTTCAGAGGAGCAGTCAAGCTGTTGTCCTGTTTGAAGTTGTTCTCTGGAGGGATCAATGGACTGTGGTTTCTGTTTCTATGTGTGCAGCCAAACTCCAGGGAGGCTTTCAGTCAGTTAGGTCAGTTGCCCTGGATGCCACTAAGCCCTTAGAAGATCTTCAGACTGTGTTGTCCATTTTCCAGTTACCCTGTGTACAGAGAAACTCCTGGGATGCCTTCAAGCTGTGGTGTCCTGGTTGTAGTAGATCTCCCAGGATGTCTCTTGCTGTGGTGTCAGAAGTCCTGGGTGCAGCAAAGGATGTGGTATCAAATACTATGAGTGTAGTGTGCTTCTTCTGGTATGCCTCAGTATATGTCAAATGCTCTGAGTATAGCAGATTCTCTGGTATGCTTAGGATATAGCCCCTTCCAGGGAGCAGATTAGCTAGCAGTTTGTCCCAGCAGAAAGGATAAGTTGGAAGCCGATTGGTGTTTGGCAAATGGGAGTTTTGGGGCGATGGTGGGTCCTGAATCCCCCGGCCCTAAGCAGTAGCTGTGGGACTTCTAAGGAGTCAGACTAGCTAGGAGTCTGTCCCAGCAGAAAGGACCAGGAGACCAGGCAGAAGGCGGAGTGAAGACTGCTTTAGCAGTGATATTATAACATTTTCTTCAAGAAGTAAAAGGGGAATAACAGTATATGCTTCTTATATCTTCTGTGGTTTTTACTAGGCTAAAAGTGATCTTTATATTAAAGTCGAATATTATAAGCTAGCTTATTCTACTACATTTTGTGATATCCTAATGGAAGGAGCTGAAATCAGTTTAATTGGACTAAGAGAATAACTAAATACAATATACAAATCTGAAGGAAAATAATGATGTTGTTCATGTTAATCTTGTTAGCCATGCCCTTAAGCACTTAGGTTTTCACAGAATTATAGCACCTAATAGTCTCAGGTAATTTTCAGATATCTGCCAGTTTCACCGTTCTGCTTTGTTGCAAAAGAGCACCAAGAGTTCACAGTTCATTCAAGATATCTTCATCTCAAGTTGATGAAAAGAAAGGCTAAGGCATATCATGATAAACAAATACAGATGGAATTTGACTGGAAAAAAGATGATACATCGTAATTGCTTCTTTGATAATACCAGATCCTTTTTTCATTTTATACAGTAATTTTAAATACAAGGGTTATTGAATTTATTCCTGTTAACTTTGTAAATGAAATGGGGGGATAGACTTTTATTAGTTAGTTACTGCTACGAAACACTGAGCATTGAAGAGAAAAGAAATACAGACAGAATTGAGTTCATCTCACACAGTAATGAAGCTTTTTCACATATGTATAACAATGCCATATTAATTGACCTAGAACTTAATTTTTCTTTAATTACCCTGATTATTCCTTATGATATGTGAATTGTATGGAAATTAAAGCTCAGGTGACCAATTGAAAAGAAGCTTAATTCAGCAAGATATTTTTGGCAAGTCTGCATTTCTCGATGTATTGTAATATGCTTAGACCTGTAACAGACAAGAATTACTGAAGTTAGTTTTTACTCTAAATTGTCTTAAGGTTATCTAGGACATGCTTTGAAGGCAACCTAACAGGACATAGAACGTCTTTGTTATTTCTGCAATAAGCACTTATTTTATGTCAAACAGAGGTGAGTTTAATAGTTTGACCTAATTTCTTCTGAACAGACCTTTTTCTGTAAAATAGTTGAGAAGGTTTAATTCTAGTACACTCAAGGACATTAAGAAAATGGCACTTTACTGTAGTTTTGCTTGCTAGTTCAGGAGTTGAAGTATCCTAAATGATCTGTTCTTCATAAAGTAACCTTTTAGTTTGCTAATATTACTTCTACAACACGAAAGTTGGCTGATGTGCAGATTACTAAGATCTGTAGGAATAATTATTTCAAAATAATTTCCTTGTTTTCCAAGCCAGGTCAGTGAAAAAAATCCAAGTTTAAAGCCTAAAGGAAGGGCACTGATAAATGCTTCCAAATTAATTATGTAGACAAGATTAAAAGGGAAAGATAAACTGAAATACTACATTAACTTCACTGATTTTTTTTCCAATAAGTATTTATTCTGTCTCTTTGAATTTGGTGATGTCAAAAGAAATGGATGGAGGGAAGAAATCTTTTAAACTACCTTACAAATAACAGTTGGTCTCAGAAAACACAGTTTGGTGATATGAAAAAAATCAAAGCTTTTCAATCCTAAAAAAACATATTCAGTCTTTATAGGATTGGTATTAAAGTAACAAGTGAGCTTATGAAGAACCCTAAATAGCTTTATTGTGTATGGATGCCTTCCTGCAGATCCATAGAGTGACTATGTTTTTTAAACATTTCATGTTCAGAAATTTAATCTCAGAAAGAAAAGATACAAAACAAATATCCTGTACCATATGAATTTGAATATGATAGATAATTATGATATGCAAGTTAGAAAATATGTCCATTTGCACATTTATATCAGATCGCATATACATGTAATATTTACGAGTACAAGGACACACTGAATCCAAATTAAAACAATCTGAGCCATTGCATTATTTTCTCTTTTCAATTTTGTCATTTGGTGCTAAAATACCAAGAAGCACAGCTCCAAGCTTGTGAGGCTAAATATCAAAATGTATATTAATACTTACCGATTGTATCTTTTTATTTCTCTAAGTTTCAGAGGTCACATATGGTGTGTCTTAATTAGAAAAATGACATGAATATTTGAACTCATTTTAAAACCAGACTTTATGAATGTATGTTTCTTATATTTTTATTGTAAATAGAAGACTGTTGCTTTTTCTACAAATAGCCAAGGTTTAAAGAAGTTTATTTGATATAAATTTTCTCTTGAAATCCAGAGATTGAACGTAACTACTAATTTTTGAAGATACTTTACACTTAGAACCCAGCACTTGGATGATCTTTCTAAAAGGAATGTTTCCTGTGTCCAGTCTAGATTCCAAATTTCAAGCTGCCAAGGGAAGTGGGTAGTTTGAAGGAGAATGGCTTTCATAGGCTCATATGTTTGAATGCTTAGTCCTAGTTGGTAAAACACAGTTTTGAAAGGATCTGAACGAATTGGCCTTATCATGTGTTATTGGTGTTGGGCTTTGAGATTTCAAAAGTCCAATCTGTTTCCATCTATCTTTTTGCCTGCTACCAGCAGATAAGAATGTTAGCTTCTAGCTTCTGATCCAGCATAATGCCCACCTGCTGGCCACTTTACTTCTTGATGATCATGGACTTTCTTACATTATACACATGCCCAGGATTAAATATATTCCTTATATATTCCATTGATTTTCATGTCTCTTCAAAGCAATAAAACAGTAACTAAGAGAGGAAGGAAGCAATTACTAATTCTACTTAATTGTAACACTTGTGAACCTAAAAATTGAGCAGTAATGGGAAGCTTTACTAAAAGGTGCAGTAAGTGGCACACATATGTTGATGGTAACACCTGCATAATTGGAATTAAGGGCTAGTAAATTAGAAGCGGGAATAATTGGTTCTAGAAACCTGGGACTAGTGATGTCACAGGTCTTAGAAGAGAATCTATTACTGCCAACTCGCTACACCTGTGTAATTCTTAACTATAGTCAGAATTATATCCTTATACACATAGATAAATGTAGAAACCTTCTGTTATCAAAGCAGCTACCATCTACAAATAACATATGTATTTATTATTATTTCTGTTATTTGATCATAACAGAAAATACTGACTAGACTTAATGCAGAGATCAATTGAGAGCAGTGATCCTAGCCTCTTTGAATGCAATCATGATACAGATCCTACACATATGGTTTGGAGAATATAGAGGAAGAGGTGTAGGAAAACTTGTAAGAGATATGACACCAGAAAGTCTGCTGTCCCTCCCAAAAAATGACTGTATAAATAAGACTTGAAAAGTGTCAATATTAACAAAGAAGCAGAGAAAATTCATGAGGTTCTAATTCTAGACAATAAACTCTAGGCAAGTGATGACTGCTAAGAAAGGGAGAATTAGCCTCTCCCAGGGATGAATCTTTAACCACTTAACATATATGAAGTGAACAACCATGAGAACATACATACAAACAACAACAACAAAACAGACAGACACAACAATATATATGTTTACACTGAGAGGTTAGCATGGGATGAACTGGAAGGAAGAAGAAGAACTGAAAAAGTGATGTAATTGCATTTTAATTAAAACATATTTAAAGTATATAAAATAAATACATGCATATATTAATTGGCCCAATTAAGAATCTATAAATATATGTGTGATGCTTCTCTAAAAGCCAAACATAATTTTAAATTATACAGCCTCTCAAATACTATTTTTCTTTCCTCTGAAATTAAAAATATATTTTGCATATTTATGATTAAAATAAATACACTTTATAAATCTAATCACAGTTAATATTTAGCAAAGTATGTGGTCAGCAAGATGGTATCACTTTTTTTTTTTTTTCGGAGCTGGGGACCGAACCCAGGGCCTTGCGCTTCCTAGGCAAGTGCTCTACCACTGAGCTAAATCCCCAACCCCAAGATGGTATCACTTTAAGATAGGAGCGAAGACATTTTTCAAATGATTTGCACATGAAATGATTAGACCTATTATACATTGATAATCAAATTTCTATTGCATTCATCTTCCTTTAGATGCAGGTTCACTTCCTTATTTTAAATTATTTCAATTGCAATCCAAAAATACTAAATGGATTCTAGAAATGCAGTCTGTGAATGCCATGATAACATTTCATACTATTCCAACTATCCAATCAGGGCATTTATCTCTGTTTCTACATTTTCTTTATTATCCAGTTATTTCTCCCCAGAGTTCTTAACCCCATCCCTTCTCCCCTTCATCTCAGAGAGTGTGCTTTTCCCACCCCCATTATCCTCCTTCTCTGGGGCATCAAGCCTCTATAGGATTACTTTTGTCCTCTCGCACTTGGGCCAACCAAGGCAGTCAGTGCTCTGCTGCATGTGTACCTGGGGACTCAGACCATGCTCTTTGGTTGGTGACTTAGTCTCTGCGAGCTTCCCATGGTCCAGGTTAGTTGACATTGTTGATCTTTCTAGAGGTTTTCCATCCCCTTCAGTTCCTTCAATCATTTCCCCAACTCTTCTATAGGGGTCTCTCGTCTCAGTTCAATGGTTGACTGTAAATATCTGTATCTGTCTCAGTCACCTGATGGTAAAACCTCTTAGAGGACAGCCATGATAGGCCCCTGTTTGCAAGCACAACATAACATCTGTAATAGTTTCAAGGTTTGGTGCCTACCCATGGGATGGATCCCAAGTTGTGGTATTCACTGGTTGTCATTCATTCAGTCTCTACATCATTTACTTCCCTGCATTTCATTTAGACAGGAAACATTCTGATCAATTTTTTAATACAAAGTTGGTGTGCCCAACCCTCCACTTGGGCCTGTGTAAATGGAGGAAGGCTCTTCACGTTTCATTTGCTCACCATCAGGCATTTTAACTGAGGTCACCTATATTAAGATCTGGACATCTCCCACATCTCAGTTTTCTGGTACATCTAGAGGACCCCACCCCACACTTCTAGCAGATACATATTTCCACTCATTCTCTGGGTGTCTTTACTGTGCTCCCCCATATAAGATCTTTATCCCTCATTTCCCCTTCCCTTGCCCTCTCCCATTCAGATCCCTCTTTCCCTCTGCCTCCCATGATTATTTTGTTTCCCCTACTAAGTTGGATTGAAGCATCCTTACTTGGGCCTTCTTTATTGTTTAACCACTTCCAGTTTGTGGGGTATATAAAAAACTCAAGTAACATCACATGCTGACAAGAATGGGGAGAAAGGAGAAGACTCCTCTTTTGCTGGTGGGATTGCAAACTGGTGCAACCACTCTAGATTCAATCTGGTGGTTCTTCAGACAATAAGAAATAGTTCTACCTAAAGACCCAGTTGTACTTTTCCTGGGCATATTCCTAAAAAATATTCAACAATATGAAAAGGAGATGTGCGCCAATATGTTCATAACAACCTTGTGTATAAAAGCCAGAAACTGGAAACAACCCAGATGTCCTCAACCAAATAATGGATACAGAACATTTCATTCTTTTGAACAATGAAATACATTTCAGCTATTAAAAATGAGGATATCATGAATTTTACAAGCAAATAGATAAAACTAGAAAATGGCATCCTTTGTGAGGTAGCCTAGACTCAAAAGGCCATTCATGGTTTGAACTCACTGATAAGTGGATATTATCAATTTTGTTATCAGATCAGCCAACTCAATACCTGATAATCACATTCAAATTATTTGTCTTTTGCTTTGTATTGGCTCTCTTTATGTTACTGTAGCTGACAATGTATATGGCAAAGAGAAACCATAAAGTACATCTGGTGACTAAAACGCAAGAATAGTGAAAAATCGACAGAGACAGACCAATTGCACATAACATTCAATCAATTCTATTTTTATATTCTTTAATTTTGCTGTTTAGTTTTTTTCTTTTTATTCACAGTGTAGGGTAGCTTGATGCTTTCTGTGTAGACCAAAGGAGCTTTCAAATCACAGAATTGTGCCATGTTCAGTCTACCAATTTTAATATTCCAATTATAAAATCTGACTACTAGCTGTTGTTAGTTTTAAAGTATTCTAAAAATTTCCTTCTACATAGCACACTTGGTATTAGCTATGGTTCTAGGCAGCCCCAAGAGTTTTGAGATCCATCCCTTATGAGCACATTAACTAAATCACTGACATCTTAAGATTAGTTTTCACTTGATTATAGTGCATTTCCCTTTAGAGTTTAAAATATCAAGGTAGATAGAGTGTAGGTATTTGGCACAACTAGCTACACACACACACACACACACACACACACACACACACACACACACACGCAAAAGCACAAGCACAGACAAGCACACATGTACATACATTCACACTTTGATGGAAAGTGGTAAACACATGAATGCATCTTGTCACATAAAATAAAATGCAGTGGTGGGACAAGGGTTAAAATATAACATAAATTATTGACTTACAATTGGTTTCCCTGGAAGGAGATCCAGAAAATATATTAAAACTTACTTTTATTTAGTTTCCATGAATTTAAGTTTAGTCATGCAAACTTATCCTTATTTCTGTAATTTACTTTTGATTTTATGATCCATAGCTTAGTTATACTAACGTTCAAATTTACTGATAGTTTTTAACACACCAGAAGTTAAAGGTATTTGTTCTGTAGAGAAATAATTAAACCCTATGATTAGAATGGAGCAAAAGAGACTTCTCAGAGGAAAATGAAGTTGTACATAATTATGAAAACTAAATTAAATAATACATATCCTTAAAATTTGTAGCAGAAACAAATTACCACAAAGAGGAACTATGAATTTCAATTTATGTTATCTTTCAAAATCTCCTAGGAGAAGTTTACAGGCAAAACAAGCACTTAATGTGATTAGATATATGAGAATGTTCAGTAATGAGACCAGAGATCAAAATTAATCCTGAGAATTGTGATCATGAATGAACCTCGAAGGTTTTTATTCCTTTGGATAGCAAGCATGAAAATTTAAATAATTTGAAGTGAATTTTCAAATATCAAATAATAAGATGAGAAAAGTACATTTAGTTTATTTCTAGCTACTAAGTCTCTTACATAATAGTGTGCATTCTTCAGATGACATGTGTTTTTGTCATGCATTTATTGTGTACTCCTAAAATAATCACAATATTAAATAAGCTATATTCTCCAAAAATACCATGTACAAAACCTCATAACATAGAGATCTGGTTTGTAGGTCAATAGACTTCATCCGGGATGACCTGTACAAATTATTATTATTTTTAAAGATTTATTTATTTTATGTGAGTACACTGTTGCTCTCTTCAGACACATCAGAAGAGGGCATTGCTGGATTCTGTTACAGATGGTTGTGAGCCACCATGTGATTGCTGGGAATTGAACTCAAGACCTTTGCAAGAGCAGTCAGTGCTCTTAACTGCTGAGCCATCTCTCCAGCCCACAAATTATTATTTAAAATGAGAATCAAAAAGATAGATAAATCCCTAGCCAAGTTAACTAAAGGGCCCAGAGGCAGTATCCAAATGAACAAAATCAGAAATGAAAAGGGAAACATAACAACAGAAACTGAGAAAATTTAAAAAATCATCAGATCACCCTACAAAAGCCTATACTCAACAAAACTGGAAAATCTAGATGAAATGGATGCTTTTCTGGACAGATACCACATACCGAAGTTAAATCAAGAGCAGGTAAACTCTACATAAACGGGACCATATCCCATAAGGAAATAGAAGAAGTTATTAAAAAAAAAAAATTTCCAAACCAAAAAAAAGCCCAGGGCCAAGTGGATTTAGTTGAGAGCTCTACCAGACATTCAAAGAAAACCTGAAACCAATATTCCTCAAACTACTCCATAAAATGGAAAGAGAAGAAACATTACCTGATTTCATTCTATGTAGCCACAGTTACCCTATGATTATAACAAGAGGGAACTTGTAGAGCCCACCTCCAGCAGAAAGACAGGGCATCAAGTGAAGGTTGGGGGTGCTATCCCCAGTCAAAACTCTGACCCATACTCCTCCTGTCTGAAAGAAATTCAGGGATGGAAATGGAGAAGAGCCTGTGGAAAGGAAAGTCCAGGGACAGGCCCAAAGTGGGATCCAGTTCAAGTGGAGGCTCCAAGGCTTGACACCATTACTGAGGTTATGGAGCACTTACAAAAAGGGACCAGTCATGACTGCCTTCTGAAAAACCCAACAAACCGCCGAAAGAGTCAGATGCAGATATTGTACCCAAACAGTGAACAGAAGCTGCTGACATCTGTGGTTGAATTAGGGAAGAGCTGGAGGAAACTGATGGGGAGGGCAACTATGTAAGAAGGCCAGCAGTATCAATTAACCTGGACCCCTGAGATCTCTCAGACCAACCAGGCAGCATACTCCAGCTGAGATGAGTCCTGCAACACATATATAGTATAGGACTCACGGGTCTGGGTTCAGTCATAGAAGATGCACCTAATCTTCAAAAGACTGGAGGCCCCAGGGAGTTTAGAGGTCTGGCAGTGGGTGGGGTGGAGACAACCTTTTGGAGACAGTGGGCACGGGGATGAGGTATAGGATGTGAAACAGTAGAAGTATGGACTAGGAGGGGAATAAAATCTGGAGTGTAAAAATAAATAAATAATTTAAAAAAGCAGTCTTCCCAAATTAAATAATTATGTCTTGAGACTAGACTGGCTTGTCTCATTTCCCAAGTTTTCATTGCCCTTTGTCAGGAACATTAAACAAACATTCTAGCTAAGTTTATTTTGTGACTTATAATTTCTAAGAAGGAAGTTCAATCTCAGACACACACACACACACATTTCATTCCTTTGTTCATAAAACAAGGTGTGTAAAACCTGGGCAATCTATCATATGTACCTTTAGATTTTGGAGAATTCTCCACAATCATTTCACAGTGGTTGTACTAGTTTTCAATACTTATATCAATATTTAAATGTAGCTTTCACAACTCATTAAGTATCCTTTTTTTGTGTGCAGAAGATAAAGACTTACAGAAATCCACAACCGGTCAAGATGGAGAGAACAAATCACAAGATGTCAATCACAAATTAATACAACTGAGATGTGACCCCTATACCTAAGTTTCAGGGAAGAATGCAAAAGGGACAGGACAACTTAGAAAAGACTATCTTTTCTACGTGACAGAATAGCTCTGTTTCCATTATCTATAATCTACTTTTACTGAGGTAAGATCAGCTTAACAACAATTCCTTATAACATATTAATGTGGATGGGAAACTTTTCAGATGGTCTCTAGATGAGCAACTACAAGTGATTCTATGTCTCCTAGAGAGAGACATAGTCTTCTCCAGAGAAAGGTTATGATGAGAGTTTGTCCAATTTCAAGTTGTCAGCCCTAAAAATACATGTGTGCAACATTAAATGAACTTTGTTCATTAATATATGAATATATGTATATATTATGATAAACACATCTATACTTGTATGTATATTTAAAAAGAAATAAATTTTATGAGTGTTTATGTGTGGAGAAAACTGGCAATGGCAAATGGAAGAGATTGAAGGAGGGGTAAAATTGAAAAGGAGAGATAAAGGTGTTATGAATACAATATGCATATCAAAAATTTAAAAAAAACAGGTAAAATTTAATATTTTCATATACTAAAGAGAATTAAAATTTTACTGTTAGTGTTTAGGTGGCTGATATTCAAAATACATTCATTCGATTCTCATATATTTTATCTGAATATTGTAATGTCACACTAAGCCTATAAAGACAATATATGTAAAAATAAAATGTGTTATAAAACTATAAATATTATCATTTTAAATTTTAAATTATAAAAAACTTTTACAATTTCAATAGGAGAATTGGTAAAAGGAAGTATGAATATTATGGAAATATAATACATACATGAAAAGAAAGTTTGAATTTGCCATGAGATGAATTAATCAATGAGCTTTTAATATTTTCAAAACTTTAACCTTTAGAGCCTTTTAAAAATAGTGAAATATTATGTATATTATATGTAATTACTAATTTTATAACAGAAAACTTAATAAAAATGTGAGATGCATTGCTATAAATTTACACTATGAGAATAATTATAATGATTCTTCAGTTTTGAAATATGTTGAATATGATTTAAAATAAAAATGTATTCCAAAATTTGGGTTTAAATAGTCCTTTGAGAAGGTATTTATTAAACAAGCATATTCAAACAATTTATAAATAGATCTATTTCAATTGACTGAAAATGATAATTAATGTTTCTGTCCATACATATTTGATAAAATTTGCCTATAAATTTAATAGCAGTATAAGTGATAAGTTATGTAAATCATAAATCTCTCAGATGTTGGATCACCAACTAGGCAGCATACACCAGCTGGTATGAGGCCCCCAATACATATGCAGCAGAGGACTCCCCAGTCGCGGTTCAGTCAGAGAAAATGCACCTAACCCTCAAGAGACTGTAGGCCCTAGGGAGTTTAATGTTCTGATGGAGTGAGTGGGGTAGGGACATTATCTTGGATACATGAGAGCAGGAAGGAGGTATGGGATGTGGAAGAGATGGAGGGTAGACTGGGAGGAGATTAAAATTTAGACTGTAAAAATTTTAAAAGGGAGGGGGGATGAATCAGGTTAACTAAACTGCACACTCAATACAAATCATCTGTTAAAATTTATATCATTGCTTGATTCTGTGAGATAGAACCCTGATACAAATTAGCCAGCAAAGTTCTCCATTCACACACATCATGAGTACCACATGGGGTTGCTAGAGTTGCCTTTGCCTTCCCAGTTTACAAGGAATTTTAAAGACCCTGAGATTTGGTTCTGAGTTTGATTATATAGCTAGAGTCAACCTTATACATTGGGATTAATCACTGATTCTCACTATGTGAATTGTGTCCCCTTAGCAAATCATTAGCTACCAAAATATTCACCATTATAATTCATAACATTAGCAAAATGAGAGTTATAAAGTAGTAACAGTAATAATGTTATGGTTTAGGATCACTACAACATGAGGAATGTTATTAAGATGTCACAGCATTAAGAAGACCGAGAGCCCCACCTCCAGCAGAAAAACAGGGCATCAAGTGAGGAATGTGCTTGCTTATCCCACAGTCAAACTCGACCCCATAATTATTCCTGTTTGAAAGAAATACAGGGATGGAAATGGAGAAGAGCATGAGGAAAAGAAGGTCAAGAGACGGGCCCAAAGTGGGATCCAGTTCAAGGGGAGGCCCCAAGACCTGACACCATTACTGAGAATATGGGGCACTCAGAAAAAGGGACCTATCATGACTGCCAAAAGACCCAACAAACAGCTGAAAGAGTCAGATGAAGGTATGTGAACCCAACTAATGGACAGAAACTGTTAATACCTCTGGTTGAATTAGGGAAAGCTGGAGGAAATTGAAGAGGGTGACCCTGTGAGAGGACCAGCAGTCTCAATTAACCTGGATGTCCAAGATCCCTCAGATCGTGAAGAGATCAGATAGTGGCCTCTAACAGGTATACAGCTGAAGACTGCTGGGTCTGAGTTAAGTCAAGAGAAGATGTACCTAATCCTCAAGGGACTGGAGGCCCCTGAAAGTTGTGGAGACACGAGGGAGGTAGAGCACAGAGAGGAGGAATAGGATTCTGGTCAAATTTCCAATATTTCCCAGCCTGAGAGATCCTCCAAGGATATTTGCAATTATTCTTTACAACAACCTTAGAACATGGAGAAGAGCTAATTGGCCTTTGCCAGCCATTGATGTAGGACCTCCAATTCAGTGTAAAAGTAAGAAACCATTTTATAAAAGAAAGAAAAGTATGTTTTGATGACTTCAGACACAGAATGTTTATATTGTGATAGAGGATGTCCATCTAAAAAGTGTTTCAAGGAGATAGGGCTGTCAAATATATTTTGAAAACTTTCATGAATTGGAACAATTAATCGATCACTGTATTTGAAAACGTGGGGCTTGTTGCTCATTCTGATTATAAGGTTTTGGAAACCTGATCGAGTTAGATTGGAAATAATAGAAAATAAATTTTAAATAGCATCATCAAATACAAAACATTATAAGTAATCAATGTAATTTTGATAAAACATTATGTAATAGATATTTTTAACATCTTTGAGATAGGTCAATTGATTGGTAAACAGATATATGGATTGATAGATAAATGGATGGATCAATTGATACACAGATAATTCTGCTCAATAGTTTGTAGCTCAATGCAAATATTCAATATTCTGAATAATTTGGATAACCCAAAACTTTATAGCATCAGACTTACAACAATATTTTTGAAGCATAAATTGAAATATTGGAGTCTAAAAGATGTTCATTCTAAAACAAGGAGGAAGGTTGTTCTTTGAGAAGTTAAGTTTTGTAATATCTGCTTTTACCACTTCTTAAAGCTTTCATCCTAACACTCACCTAATATAAATAAGCCTCAATCTCATCATTGTATTACTGCAGAATATCTCTGTAGACAAGTTATCATCTCACTTACCTTGAAATGCATACATTTAGAGGACCTGGCAGTCTGGACACACTCTAATTCCATGCCTTGAAATACAAATTAAAGGTTTCTTTTTTCCCCAAGTAGCTTAATGTCAATTAGAGGAGGCTTAGTGCAGCAAATATGAAATATTGGCAGATGTATAATGGACTAAAATATGGAAGCATGTGATGTTTATTTTTACATACAACTATCTATTTTCCTACAAAAAAATCAAAAGATCATTTCTCAGATGCATGTAGTCTTTGCTATACTCTTAGTAATAGAACTAATAAAACACACCATGCAAAAACAAATGAAACTTTCATACATGTCCATTCAAAGAGAAGAACACATGTTTCTGGGATTTTCCTGTTTAATAAAGGACATTCTACCAGTGTCCTTTTTTTTAAACCAGGTTCCTTTATATTTTGTACAATCAAAATTTAAATGCTACAAGACAAACCTAAAGTGGTAGCAAATTATAAAACAACAGATATGTTTTTTTTTCTAATAGATGAATCTGCTTTCAGTGAAAAATGTGGTATACTCATATGTTTAAGGGTTAATCATTAACTCCAAAGTTTTTGCTGAATATTGTTATTTGTGGATTTTACAAAAATTCCCAGCCACTGCAGGAAGATGCTTTTTTAGTGAGTACTGAGTAATTAATAGATCTATTTTAAAAATTGGTGGAGTATATGGACAGAAATTAACAAATTGAATCTATAAATAATACAAATTAAAATAAAATTTCAATTTTTTTGATGCTGAAAATGTAAATGTAAAGCTTATATTGTATGATTATTTAGTTTGTGTTCCATTGGCTAAATAGAAAATGCCAGATAATCACTGAAGCAGAAAATACGAAAAAAAAAGTGGTCATTAACTTTCTAGTAGAACCCAATTTGTCAGAATTACATTGAAAAGAGAAAATTAATAAGGAAATAAAGTTGTGTATATTTTCTTTTAGGCAAATGACATAAGAAATGTAACAAAGATCAAAAATATTGTGAAATAGAAGATTTTGTGCTGTTGATAATGCTATTAATAGGGGAAATTATCAAAGAAGCTGAATTCAACTACTTAATTATAAAAAAAAAAGACTCTTATTCATCAACCTTAGAACATTTTTCTTTATTTGCGTGGTATTTCATGTCTTTCTAAATTTTATTTTTCTTGGATATTTTATGTATTTGTATTTCAAATATTATTGCCTTTCTCCCTGTCCCATAACCCCCTGTCCCTCCTCCTGCTTTTGAGGATGCTCCCACTCCCACCAACTCACTCACCTCAAAGCCCTGTCATTCCCCTACATTGGGGAAAAGAGCCTTCACAGGACCAAGGACTTTTCCTCCTATTGATTCTGGACAATGCCATCCTCTGCTATATTCATGGCTGGAGACATGGGTCCCTCTATGTGTACTCATTGGCTGGTGGTTTAGTCCCTAGGAGCTCTGGTAGGGTCTGATTGGTTGATATTGTTGTTCTTGCAAATCCCTTCATCTTCTTCAGTCATTTCTCTAACTCCTCCATTTGGGTAACCTTCTTCAGTCCAATGGTTAGCTGCAAACATGCTCATCTGTATCGGTAGGACTCTGGTAAAGCCTCATAGCAACCTTATTTATAATAGCCAGACTAGAAAGAACTGATGCCCTTCAAGTAATAGAGAAAATGCTACACAATGGAGTACTACTCAGTTATTAAAAACAATGACTACATGAAATTCTTAGGTAAATGGATAGAACTAAAAAATATCATCCTGAGTGAAGTAAGCCAATCACAAAAGAACATGCATGGTATGCACTCACTAATAAGTGGATATTAGCCCAAAAGCTTGGAATACCTAAGAAAAAATTTACAGACCGCAGGAGGCTCAAAGAAGAAGGGAGAACAAAATACTCACAGGAGGAAATACAGGAACTAAGAGTGGAGCAGGGACTGAAGAAAAGGTCATCCAGAGACTGCCCCACCTGGGGATCCATTCCATATGGAGCCATCAGTCCAGCCACTATTGTTGATGCCAAGAAGTGCTTGCTGACAGGAGCCAGATATGGGTGTCCCCTGAGAGGCTCTGCCAGAGCCCTTATGATACTAAACAAAAAACCTGCACCATTCTTTTTTATGCTAACCCATGTTATTCCATCATTTCTACCTGCTAAGAAACATTTGTAATGCCAAGGAAACATTTGTAAATACAGGTTGATTTTATATTTTTATTTTTAATGCAATTAGAATTATATCACAGTTACCATCTGTCAAACTCTTCCCATGCACTGTCTCAAGATGATATCCTATTCTTCATTGAATACTGATGTTTTCCACACACACACAATATGCTGAGTCTGGTTTTGCTGTTTTGTGTAAATGGTTTCTGAGTTGATTACTTTACACTGGACATCCAGTAATGGGGCTCATACTTGGGAGTAGCTACTTCTCCTTTCCTCACTAGTCAATAGTTACCTGTAGATTTTGTCTTAGAAAATTTTCTCACTTTCAGTTAACCTTGTCCATTAATATTGTCATTGTGCCAAATTCAGAAATTTCTAGTAAAGATTGTTTCCCAACAGAATTGTTGGGTTTTTAGCTCTGACAATCTTTTCCCCCTCTTCCATAATGTTCCTTGAGCAATAGACAGAGGAACTGTATCGTAGTTTAATACCTGTGGATGCTGTGATTACCAATGTCTCTGCATTATATCCAACTGTAATTTATACAATATTGTCCATTTGCTATAAAGAGAGGCTTCTTTGTTACAATAAATTGTGTTTGTGTTTTAGTTCTGGTATGCCGATTTTTATATGATTTTTAAATGGGTGATAATTGTTAAGTCTGTGCAGGCTGACAGGAACCGGATGTAGATCTCTCCTGAGAGACACACCCAGAATACAGCAAATACATAGGCGAATGCCAGCAGCAATCCACTGAACTGAGAACGGGAACACCGTTAAAGGAATCAGAGAAAGGAGTGCAAGAGCTTGAAGGGGCTCGAGACCCCATATGAACAAAATGCCAACCAACCAGAGCTATCAGGGACTAAGCCACTACCCAAAGACTATACATGGACTGACCCTGGGCTCCAACCTCATAGGTAGCAATGAATAGCCTAGTGAGAGCACAAGTGGAAGGGAAAGCCCTTGGTCCTGCCAAGACTGAACCCCCAGTGAACGTGATTGTTGGGGGGAGAGTGATAATGGGGTGAGGATGGGGAGGGGAAGCCCATATAAAAGGGGAGAGGGAGGGGTTGGGGGGATGTTGGCCCGGAAACCGGGACGTGGACTAACAACCGAAATGTAAATAAGAAATACTCAATTAATAAAGATAAAAAAAGAAACTTTCAGAATGAAAAAAATCCTTAATTTATTTTCTAAGGTTCCTTTTATTTCCTTTATAGCCATAATCAATGGACAGTTCTGATGATCTACAACATGCCTGTTTTTTCGTATCATCAGTCTTCTTTGTTTATGGTAAATCAGAGTATAACTTGTTTAAGAGAATATTGATTAGGAAGGTCCTTGTTATTAATTATATGTACATTTCTAAGAATTCATTAGTAATGAATGTCTAGGTTTTTGTAAAGTAATTTGATGTATTTTGTCCGTATTTCATTTGTGCTCTGAGTATTTTCATTCCTTGAGTTTGTTACACTTAACATCATTTGTAAAATCACCTAATCAGCTTTTCGAAAACATAGCAGGGACTTTGCAAGGAAATTGATAGAACTAGAAAAAAATACCATCCTTAGTGATATAACCCAGACACAGAAAAGCAAGCATGGTATGTCCTCCCTTATAAGTGCGCATTTGTTATTAACTAAAGTATAATCATACTGCAATCTACAGATACAGAGAGGCTAAGTAACAATGAGGGTTCAATGGGAATGCTTGGAACAAACTGAAGAAGGAAAATAGAATAGATTTCACAATGAACTAAGCACAGGGTTGGGGCGGTAGACGGAGTGAATACTGGGAGAGACAACTGAAAATGGAGAATGATTTAGGGGTGATGAAGAAACCTTGTGAAATATAAATGTCCTGGAATCCATGAAAGTGATCCTAGCAGAAACTTAGAGTAATAGGGGATATGGTGCCTGACTCGATCTTCTTCTGAAACCAAGCAATACGTCCAGTGGTGGAACTAGGATATCAACCCAACCACAAAACCTTCAACCTATAGTCTGTCCTACTTCCAAGATGCACTGAAGTAACTATGCCATAGTACATGGTGGAGGGGGTTGGAGGTGGCAAACGATGAATGTTCCTACTTGAAGCCCATGCTACTAAGAGGGGACCCATGTCTGAGAAGGCCAGGGATCAGTGACAGGCAAGCCTAGGAATCAGGTTAGTATCAAACATGATTGGCTAAGAAAAAGGGAGTGGGGAATGATTCCTAATGATATTCTAATATATTCAAAACCTGGAGCCTAGTCCAATATCACCAGAGACTCTTCATGCAGGAACTAAGGCAAACATAAGACAGAACTTGGTGAACCTATGGGATAGGGGAGGTAGAATTGTAGGAGCCAGACGGGTTATGATCACCATAATACAAATCCCACAGACATCAACTAAGAAGAGCTAATGGAGGCTTATAGAGAATTAAGTGAAAATCAGTGGGTTTACTGTGTTTGAGCTAGGTTCCTACATATGTGTTATGATTTTACACTGGAGTGAGGATTGTCCTGATTCCATTGTCTGCTCTTGGGACACTTTTCCTCCTTTTGAGTTGCCTCATCTAACCTTGATATGAGAATATGTGCCTATTCTCATAGCATCTGGTTATGTCAGGTTCCACTGATATCCTTGAAAAGACCTCCACTTTTCTAAAAGTCTGGAAGAGAGGGGAGCTGTGTCAAGTTATTGGGAGACTTGGTGGGAAGGGAAACTCATCAGAATGTGATACATTTGAAAAGAATAAAGGCAAAACCAAAATTGCCTGCCAATGTCAATACATATTTAACCTCAAACACAATAGAAATATACGTAAGTGAGTGTGGAGGATGAGCAAAATGCATCTCTCTATTTGCATTGTAATTAATAAGTTTACTATGCTAATATTGGTACTGGACTTAATTAGTTAAAATCCATAAATATATAACCTAAATATATACACCTTTATACTTATAACAGACTGCCAATTAATAAAGTCCAAAGTCCAAAAATCTTTATAACTTATAATAAAGTGAAACAGTCTACTGAGCAGGGACATGGACATCACAACATTTTTAAATTACAGAAGCTTGAATTGGTAATACAGAAAGCCACTATCTTACAATATAATTAACTAATATTTTAAATACACTTGCCTTAAATTGTTAGTGTTGAAATTGGTTTTCTGGGCAATGTTGCAGTATATACTTCACATAAGATTGTCTTTCTTTTTTCTTTTTTCTTTTTTTTTTTTTTTCGGAGCTGGGGACCGAACCCAGGGCCTTGTGCTTGCTAGGCAAGCGCTCTACCACTGAGCCAAATCCCCAACCCCAAGATTTTCAATACTTAGAAAATATTATATTTTAGATTTTAGAAAAAAATAGCTCTACCTGATATATTCTTTAAATCACTGTTTCCATAAAATACATTCCAATGAGGTAATGTTAAAACAATGTATCAATTCTGGAACATTTTCTTTCTCAACTTAATAATTTGGACATCTTTTTCTGAAGTTTCAAAGATGAAATAATTTAATATTACAGTAATCCATTTTGGATATTGGAATTCTGTAATATTTCTAATTTTTCCACGAGGAAAGATTATTTCTGCATTTGAGTAATTCCTTTTGGCAATTAATTTCAACACTTAATACCTTGTTTTGTTGCAATTGCTCTCTATATTTATCACCTAATATTGATTGCCTGAAGATGGCTGTTATTCTGTGCTGTTACATTGCTACTAGTACGTAAACAAGAAGGAAATTACATTTGGCTTCTATAAACTATATAGTCTCTATTTTATAGAAGTTTTATTCATAATATGTGTTAAAAATAGGATTTGGGAATTTCAAAACTCTGATTTTTTTCCATTGCTACCTTGCTTCTTGTAGCGTAATAGTTATAATTAAGACTTATTTTATAATTAAATATGCCTATATTGGTTAGTCCTTAAATGTCTGAAATCAACACAACATTCTATGATTACCACTCTAAATAGTTCTCATATGTTTGTGGTATTTTTTTTAATTTCCTCACCTCATTATTTCAGCTTATAACATAGCTTCCATGTTTGGGCCGGGAGCCTCTGAGAACAGATCCCAAGTTTATCTATCTCTTTTTCAGTGAAATAGGTTTTTTTTTTTTTTTTGCAATCATTTATTCGTTTACATTTTCAAATGATATCCTCTTTCCGGGTCACCCCTCCACAAAGCCCCCAATCCATCCTTTCATACCCCCTCCCCTTTGCCTCTATGAGTGTGGGTGCTCCTTTAACCACTTAGCCACTCCCACATCACCTCTCTAGCACCCCCCTATGCTGGGGCAGCAAGGACCAAGGGCCCCCCTCCCACTGATGTCAGATAAGTCCATTTTCTCGTACATATGTATCTGGAGCCATGGCTCGCTCCATGTATACTCTTTGGTTGGTGATTTAGTCCCTGGGAGATCTGGGTGGTCCCACTAGTTGATATCGTTCTGGATGTGGGATAACAATCCCCTCCAGCTCCTTCAGTCCTTCCACTATCTCTTTCATTGGGGTCCCTGGACTCAGTTGAATGGTGGGACAAGCACCTGCACCTGTATGGATCACGTGTTATTAGAACCTCTCAGGAGACATCTATGCCAGGCTCCTGTCAGCAAGCACATTTTGGCATCAGTAATAGTGTTGGGATTTGTTATCTGCAGATGAGATGGATCCCTGGGTGGTACCGTCTCTGAATGGCCTTTTATTCAGTCTCTGTTCCATTTTTGCCCCTGTCTTTCCTTTGGACAGGAACATTTCTGAGTTAAGAATTTTGAGATGCCTGTGTGGCAATTTTTACATGGTTGCTTTTCTTTTGTTAAATCCTGCTCCTTGATTTTACTTTTTGATATTGTATTTGTATCTGACTTAAAGTCATTCAACTAATAGTTTTACCTTTGCTAGTGCAGCTTATCATTAGTTAATAATTGACAGTAGCATTCAATAGAATATGAAGCAAACTAAGCACTTTAGGCAAAGCTGAAAGTTCCTGACAAATTCCATTATTGTTTATTTGACAATCATACATTTTGAGGCAAATAATATACCAGGGCATCTATAAAAGTCTACATAAAATATTTTATATGCAATAATTACATTGCAGTTGCATCTTTTTTTTGGATATTTTATATTTACATTTCAAATGTTATTCCCTTTCCCAGTTTCCTGGACATAAGTCCCCTATCCCCTCCCCATCCCCTTCTTCTATAAAGGTGTTCCTTATGGACCAAATTTTTTTACTTTGAAAGTGCTGCCTGATCTACTTTTAGGTTAATAGGTATTAGGCATACATTGTAATAATTGTAATTTATTAATAATGTAGATGACCCACTGTAGATTTATGCTCTATTTGAGCATTTCATCAATAAAGCCAAGAACTTCTTGGGATTATTCTTTTTTCTGAACAGATGGTTATATTGGAACTGTGAAATATACACAGGTACTATATAAAAATCTTAATCTGGTTATTTTACCTTGACTAAAATGTCTGGTAAATATTAAGTTATGAAGGGAATAAGCAATGTTCTCTTTAAAAAAAATCCATTCTTTATGGTCAAAGATGTCTGAACTGTCAGTAGTAGAAGAATATTTTTAAATATTACTCAAATCATATTACATTTTTGGCCAAATAATTTGAGAAATGCATTAAATTTAAGGAGTTTATTGTTAACTATTGATCCAGTTAGGAATATTTTATGTGAAGGTTATATCCTGCACAATATTCTGTAGATGTATCCCAATTTGTTTTGATGGATTGTACTTGACAGTTAATTAAGACCTTATGAATAAACATTAAAAGGGTGATTTCATTAAAGAAGCTGTGGTAAGTCTTAGAAAGCTCTATGTCTTTAAAATAATAACGGTGAATAATACTTTCTGAACACTTAACTCACAAATGTTTCAAGAAAGTTCAAAATACACACCAATACACACCTTTTAATTCTTCTATAGGAGTTACATTGTAACATCAAGTTTACATAAGTATTCACAGTATTTCTATACAAATGATGATTATAAAGATCCTACAATATCAAAACCAAGTTGAACACTTTAAATATACAATGGCAAAGAATAAAGATACCCAGTCCACAAGGGAGGAAAGTAAGATAACAAGATCTGATTCAAAAGCAGGTCCAAAACACAAGCAAACATCAACACTTGCAGCCTATTCACATCCACAAAGAGAAAGAATAGAATGTAAGAAAAAAACAAGAAATCAATGGCTCATGGTTAATAGATTAGATTAATTAATTAGATTAATTCTTTGAGTTTCAGAGGAATTTTATATTTTGAAATGTTGAAGCATGTGGGAACAGTCAAAGATTTTGAGATAAAGAAGGGCAAAAGTGGTTTTAACTTATGAGATGGAATTTAAAATGTAAGAACTATGAATGGAACCTTATGCTTTAAATTAAAGCTTTTCAGTTTCAACATTATAGTGGTAGAGTCACTATGGTAGCATACTTCTGGATGTGTCCCTGAAGGTGTTTCCAGAGGACTGTAACTTAAAGAGGAAAACTCCCTTGAATGTGTGTGACACTATCTCACCGCTGCAGCCTTGTATTAAATAAAAGAGAGGAATTTGAAAACAGGATATCCTGTCTTCCTGCTTCCAGACTATAGCCTGATTAGTTGCCTTAGATTTCTGTTGTCCTTCTGTCTATTTTCATGTTGACAGGCGAAGTCCATAATTGTTAGTCAAAATAAGCCTTTCATACTGGGGGAACTTTCCTAAAGAAAACTCTAATGTCTCAGGCAGGATTATCAAGAATTAATAAATATGATTTCATGAAACTGAAAAGCTTCTGTAAAGCAAAGGGCCTAGTCAATAGCAACACATAGATTAGGAAAAAAATACTTCACTAACCCCACATCTCATCGAGGACTAGTATACAAAATATATAAAGCACTGAAGAAGCTAATCAAAAAAAAAAAAAAAAACCCAAGCAAATAATGTGGTGCCACATTTTCTATATCCATTCCTCTGTCAAAGGACATCTGGGTTATTTCCAGCTTCTGGCTGTTATAAATAAGGCTACTATGAACTTAGTAGAATAAATGTCCTTGTTTTATGTTGGAGCATCCTTTGGGTATATGCCCAAGAGTGGTATTGCTTGGTCCTCAGGTAGTATTATGTCCACTTTTCTGAGAAAGCACCAGACTGATTTCCAGAGTGGTTGTATCAGCTTGCACCCACAAACAATGAAGGAGTATTCCTGTTTCTCCACATCCTCACCAACATCTGAGTTTTTGATCTTAGCTATTCTGATTGGTGTAAGGTGGAATGTCATGTCTGTTTGGTTTGCATTTTTTTTTTTTTTTTTTTTTTTTTGGTTCTTTTTTTTCAGAGCTGGGGACCAACCCAGGGCCTTGCGCTTCCTAGGTAAGCGCTCTACCACTGAGCTAAATCCCAGCCCTGGTTTGCATTTTCTTGATGGCTAACTATGTTGAACATTTCTTTAAGTGCTTCTCAGCCATTCGATATACCTCAGTTGAGAATTCCTGTTTAGCTCTATACCCCATTTTATTTGTAAATTTTAATTTTATTAGATATATTTCTTTATTTACATTTCAAATGTTATTCCCTTTCCTGGTTTCCTGTCCATAAGCCCTGATCCTCTCCTCCACAATATGGGTGTTTCCCCCCATGCACCCTCCCTTACTCCCCCGCCCCTGACATTCCCCTGCACTGGGGCAGACCAACCTTGACAGGACCAAGGGCTTCCCCTTCCACTAATGCCCCAACAAGGCTATTCTCTCCTACATATGCAGTTGGAACCCTCAGTCAGTCCAAGTATAGTCTTTTGGTAGTGGGAAGCTCTGGTTAATTGGCATTGTTCTTCAAATGGGGTTGCAAGCCCCTTCAGCTCTTTCAATCCTTCCTCTAATTCCCTTAAAGCAGGTCTTTCTCAGTTCAGCAGTTTGCTGCTAGTATTCACCTCTGTATTTGACATGCTCTAGATGTGTCTCTCAGGAGAGATCTATATCCGGTCCTTTGCAGCATGCACATTTTAGCTTCATCCACCTTATCTAGTTTTGGTGGAGATGTACAGAGGGTCAGGAAATTGAACAGGGGTGTGTGGAAATGGGGGATTGGGATCTGGGTATAGCCACCAGTAAGTCAGAGATGGCAGGAAAGCAAGAGGTTCCCAGGTCCCAACAGAGATAACATGAGCTGAAATACCCAACACAGAGGAGAGAGAACCTATAGAGACCATATCCAGAGGTTGGGCACTGTCCCCAGTTGAGTAGTCCTGTTCTCAAAATTTTAAACCAGAACTGCTGCTGTCTAAAGGAAATGCAGGGAGAAAGAAGGGGCAGAGTTTCAACAAAAGGCCATTCAGAGACTGCCCCATCTGGGGATCCATCCTATATGCAGCCTTAAATCCAGACACTCTTGCTGATGCCACAAGTGCTTGCTGACAGGAGCCTGATATGGATATCTCCTGAGAGGCTCTGCCAGAACCTTACTAATACAGGTGTGGATGCTTGCAGCCACCAATCAGACTGAACATAGGGACCCCAATGGAGGAATTAGGGAAAGGACTGAAGGAGATAAAGGTGTTTACAACCCCACAGGAACAACAATTTAAAACAACTAATCCCCACCTCCACCCCTTCCTCAGAGCTTCCAGGGACTAAACCTCCAATCAAAGAAAACAAATAGAGGGACACATGGCTCCAGCTGCATATGTGCATATGTAGGGGAATGTTAGGGTGGTGGGACAGGAGTGGGTGAGTAGGAGAAGGGATGGTACAACAACTGGTACAACAACTCTGGAAGTCAATCTGGCTGTTCCTCAAAAAATTGGAAATAAATCTACCTAAAGATCCAGGTATACCTCTCTTGTGCATATATCCAAAAGATGCTCTACCATACCACAAGGGTAGATGCTCCACTATGTTCATAGCAGCCTTACCTGATAGCCAGAAGCTGAAAGCAACCCAGAGGCCCCACGTAAGAAAAATGGATTCAGAAAATGTAGTTCATTTACACAATGGAATACTATTCAGCTATTAAGAATGAGGACATCATGTGTATTATAGGCAAATGATTGGAGACAGAAAATATCCTGAGTGGGGTATCTCCAACCCCAAATGATATGCATGGTATGTACCCATTAATAAGTGAATATGAGCCAACAAAGTGTAGAATACTTGGGATACAATCTGTAGAACTCAAGGTTAACAAGTAAAAGTGCCCATGTGAAGATGCTTCAATCCCACTTGAGAGGAAGAAGGAAACAATCACAAGAGGCAGAGTGAGGAAAAGAACAGAATGGAACAGTGAAGGGGAAGAAGAAATGGGGAACATGATCAGGTATGGGAGGGGGAAGTAAAGAAGCCCTGAGGGCCATCAGAAATATGCAACCTTGTAGGGTGGGAGGTGATAGGACCCTCCAGAAAGTACCAGAGACTTGGAAGGTGAGAGACTCTGAGTACCCAAAGGGAGAGACATTAGATGAAGTACCCAGCAGTGGGGAAAGGAAATAGTCAAAAACTCTGACCCAGAATTGTTCCTCTCTAAAAGAAGAACTGCAGGGACAAGAATGTAGAAGAAACTGTGGGAAACGCAGTCCAGTGACCACCCCAACTTGGGACCCATCTCAAGGGAAGCTCTAAGGCCTGACACTCTTAACTGATGTATGGTGTGCTTACAGACAGGAGACTAGCATGGCTGTTCTCAGAGAGGTCCAACAAACAGCTGACTGAGACAGATACAGGTAATTAAACTCCTAACCAATGGACTGAAATCAGAAACCCCTCTGGTTGAATTAGGGAAAGGCTGAAGAGGAGGGCCACCACTCCAGGGAAGACCAGCAGTCTCAACTTAACTGTACCTTTGAGATCTCTGAGAAAATTAACCATTAGCCAAGCATCATACAGGAGCTGGTCTGAGACTCTGGACACATATACTACAGAGGACTGCCTGGTTTGGCATCAGTGAGAGATGATGCAGGTAACTCTTGAGAGACTAGAGGCTCCTGGGGATGGGAAGGCATGGTGGGATGGGGAGCATCCTCTCTGAAACAGAGGGTAGAGAATGGGTAGAATGTGAAAGGGCAGAAGAGGATGGGTCAATGCCTACATTTTTTTTAAAAAAGAGTAATTAAAACAAAATAAAAATATAAAGTGTTTAAAAAAAATAAATACACTTCTCATTCTTAAATTGTTTTGGACTGGCCGCCTTCATGGAGAGGTGAAACGCAGTCTTCCACGAGCAACTTCAGGCCTGGGACCAATGGTAAGACGAATTTTTCTGCTCCAAGTGACCTGCCTGGTGAACTCAGGACACACAGAGACAAAATTCCTCTGGGACCGGACACTACCGGTTTTTACCTGTAACCCGAACCTCACTGATCCCTGCCCACAGCTCCCTGTTCCCAAACCCCTTGGGAGAGTGAGCTCACTGCCCAGATAGGTGGGCACTCCTGAGACTGCAGAGTGGGAGAGACTGCCAATAATTCCCACCCTTGCCCACATCCCTGGCACAAGAGGAAACAGTATATGGCCTCTGGGAACAGGAAGATAGGGGCACTCAAGCAGCAGATCCCCACCATAGGGATCTGAATGGACCTGGTCAACAGTTCCCTGCACCCAAATGCCATGGGAGGGAGAGCTAAAACTTCAGAGAGGCAGACATGCCTAGGAAGCCAGAAGAGAATACACTCTGCCCACATTTCTGACTCTAGAGGAAAACACCTAACACCATCTGTGACCCCTGTGCACAGGAGCACGAGAAAAGGCAGGGCAGACACTGCTGGTTGCCTCCCTCAGAGAGAGCAGAAACAGAGCCCCCCAGGAGCAACTTCAGGCCTGGGACCAGAGATAAGACCAACATTTCTGCTCCAAGTGACCAGCCTGGTGGACACAGGACACACGCCCACAGGAATAGTTGAAGACCAGTAGACAGGAAAGATTACACACCTGAAAGAAGAACACTCTGTTCCCATAACTGGCTTAAAGAAAACAGGAAAGCAGGACAACAACACTCGTGACACACAAGCCGACAGGATGGTCTAGCCACTGTCAGAAATAGCAGAACAAGGTAACACCAGAGACAACCTGATAGCAAGAGGCAAGCACAGGAACCCAAGCAACAGAAACCAAGACTATGGCATCATCAGAGCGCAATTCTCCCATTAAAGCAAACACGGAATATCCAAACACACCAGAAAAGCAAGATCTTGATTTTAAATCACATTTGTTCATGATGATGCAGGACTTCAAGAAAGACAAAAAGAACTCCCTCAGAGAAATGCAGGAAAACATAAATAAACAAGTAGAAGCCTATGAAGAGAAATCACAAAAATCCCTGAAAGAATTCCAGGAAAACACAATCAAAAAGGTGAACGAATTGAAAATGGAAATAGAAAGCACAAAGTGAGACAACCATGAATCTAGAAAACCAAAGGAAGAGAAAAGATGCCATAGATACAAGAATCACCAACAGTATACAAGAGATGGAAGAGAGAATCTCAGGAGCAGAAGACTCCATAGAAATTATCAGCACAACTGTAAAAGATAATGTAAAACAGAAAAAGCTACTGGTCCAAAACATATAGGAAACCCAGGAATCAATGAGAAGATCAAACCTAAGGATAATAGGTATAGAAGAGAGTGAAGACTCCCAGCTCAAAGGACCAGTAAATATCTTCAACAAAATCATAGAAGAAAACTTCCCTAACCTACAGAAAGAGATACCCATAGGCATACAAGAAGCCTACAGAACTCCAAATAGATGGGACCAGAAAAGAAACTCCTCCCATCACATAATAGTCAAAACACCAAATGCACAAAACAAAGCAAGAATATTAACAGCCATAAGGGAAAAGGTCAATTAACATATAAAGGCAGACCTATCAGAATTACACCGGACTTCTCACCAGAGACTTTGAAAGCCAGAAGTCCTGAACAGATGTCATACAGACGCTAAGAGAACACAAATGCCAGCCCAGGTTACTGTATCCAGCAAAACTCTCAATTAACATAGATGGAGAAACCAAGATATTCCATGACAAAACCAAATTTACACAATATCTTTCTACAAACCCAGGCATACAAAGGATAATAAGTGGTAAAGTCCAACATAAGGAGGCAAGCTACACTCTAGAAAAAGGAAGAAACTAATCGTCTTGGCAACAAAACAAAGAGAAGAAAAGCACACAAACATAATGTTACATCCAAATACAATATAACAGGAAGCAACAATAACTATTGCTTAATATCTCTCAACATCAATGGACTCAATTCCCCCAATAAAAAGCACAGATTAACAAACTGGATACTCAATGAGGACCCTGCATTGCACTACCTACAGGAAACATACCTCAGAGACAAAGACAGACACTACCTCAGAGTGAAAGTCCGGAAAACAGCTTTCCAAGCAAATGGTCTGAAGAAGCAAGCTGGAGTAGCCATTCTAATATCGAATAAATTCGATTTTCAACTAAAAGTCATCAAAAAAGATAAGGAAGGACACTTCATATTCATCAAAGGAAAAATCCACCAAGATGAACTCTCAATCCTAAATATCGATGCTCCCAATACAAGGGCACCTTCATACATTAAAAAAAAAAAAAAAAAAAACTTATTAAAGCTCAAAGCACACATTGCACCTCACACAATAATAGTAAGAGATTTCAACACCCCACTCTCATCAATGGACAGATCATGGAAACAGAAATTAAACAGATACATAGACAGACTAATATAAGTCATGAACCAAATGGACTTAACAGATATTTATAGAACTTTCTATCCTAAAACAAAGGATATACCTTCTTCCCACCACCTCATGGTACTTTCTCCAAAATTAACTACATAATCGGTCATAAAACCAGACTCAACAGATACAGAAAGATAGAAATAATCCCATGCATCCTATCAGAGCACCACAGGCTAAAGCTGCTCTTCAATAACAATAAGGTAAGAAAGCCCACATATGCATGGAAGTCAAACAGTGCTCTATTCAATGAATCTGGTCAAGGAAGAAATAAAGAAAGAAAATATAGACTTCTTAGAACTTAATCAAAATGAAGGCACAACTTTCCCAAACTGATGAGACAAATGAAAGTTGTGCTAAGAGGAAAACTCATAGCACTGAGTGCCTGCAGAAAGTAACAGGAGAGAACATATATCAGCAGCTTGACAGCACACCTAAAAGCTCAAGAATAAAAGAAGCAAATACAGCCAGAAGCAGTAGAAGCCAGAAAATAATCAAACTAAGAGATGAAATCAATGAAGTACAAACAAAAAGGACTATACAACGATTCAACAGAACCAAAAGCTGGTTCTTTGAGAAACATCAACAAAGTTCATAAACCCATAGCCAGACTAACCAGAGGACATGGAAAGGGTGTCCAAACTAACAAAATCAGCAATGAGAAGGGAGACATAACTACAGAATCAGAGGAAATTAAAAAATAATCATCAGATCCTACTACAAAAGCCTATATTAACCATTACTTGAAAATCTGGAGGAAATGTCCAATTTCCTAGACAGATACCAGGTACCGAAGTTAAATCAGGAACAGATAAACCATTTAAACAACCCCACTATTCCTAAAGAAATAGAAGCAGTCATTAAAGGTCTCCCAACCAAAAAGAGCCCAGGTCCAGATGGGTTCAGTGCATAATTCCATCAGACATTCTTAGAAAACCTCAAACCAATACTATCCAAACTATTCCACAAAATTGAATCAGATAGAGTGCTACTGAATTCATTCTAGGAAGCCACAATTACTCTTATACCTAAACCACACAAAGACCCAACAATGATAGAGAACTTCAGACCAATTTCCCTTATGAATATCGACGCAAAAATACTCAATAAAATTCCTGCAAACCGATTCCAAGAGCACATCAAAACAATCATCCACCATGATCAAGTAGGCTTCATCACAGGCATGCAGGAATGGTTTAATATATGGAAAACCATCAACATAATCCCCTATCTAAACAAACTAAAAGATAAAAACCACAAGATCATTTCATTAGATGCTGAGAAAGCATTTGACAAAATTCAATACCCCTTCATGATAAAAGTCCTGGAAAGAATAGGAACTCAAGGCCCATACCTAAACATAATAAAAGCCATATACAGCAAACCAGTTGCTAACATTAAACTAAATGGAGAGAAACTTGAAGCAATCCCACTAAAATCAGGGACTAGACATAGGCTGCTCACTCTCTCCCTACTTATTCAATATAGTTCTTGAAGTTCTAGCCAGAGCAATCAGACAACAAAAGGAAATCAAGGGGATACAGATTGGAAAAGAAGTCAAAATATTACTAATTGCAGATGATATGATAGTATATTTAAATGATCGAAAAAGTTCCACCAGAGAACTACTAAAACCTGACAAACACGTTGAGCCAAGTGGCTGGGTATAAAATTAACACAAATAAATCAGTAGCCTTCCTCTCCACAAAAGACAAAGTGCCGAAAAAAAAAATGAGGGAAAAGACACCCTTCATAATAGTCCCAAATAATATGAAATACCTCTGTGTGACTCTACCCAAGCAAGTGAATGATCTGTATGATAAGCACCTCAAGCCTCTGAAGTAAGAAAGTGAAGAAGATCCCAGAAGATGGAAAGATCTCCCATGCTCATGGATTGGAAGGATTAATATAGTGAAAATGTCCATTTTACTAAAAGCGATCTACAGATTCAATGCAATCCCCATCAAAATACCAATCCAATTCTTCAGGGAGTTAGACAGAACAATTTGCAAATTTATCTGGAATAACAAAAAAACCAGGATAGCTAAAACTATCATCAACAATAAGAGGACTTCCGGGGAAAATCAATATCTGTGAATTCAAGCAGTATTACAGAGCAATAGTGATAAAAACTGAATGGTATTGGTACAGAGATAGACAGTTAGACCAGTGGAATAGAATTGAAGATCCAGAAATGTACCCACACACCTATGGTCACTTGATTTTTGACAAAGGGGCCAAAACCATGCAATGGAAAAAAGATAGCATTTTCAGCAAATGGTGCTGGTTCAACTGGAGATCAGCATGTAGAAGAATGCAGACCAATCCATGCTTATCACCCTGTATAAAGCTTAAGTCCAAGTGGATCAAGGACCTCCACATCAAACCAGATACACTCAAACTAATAAAAGAAAAAGTGGGGAAGCATCTCGAACACATGGGCACTGGAGAAAATTTCCTGAACAAAACACCAATGGCTTATGCTCTAAGATCAAAAATCGACAAATGGGATCTCATAAAACTTCAAAGCTTCTGTAAGGCAAAGGACACTGTTGTGAGGATAGGCAACCAACAGATTGGGAAAAGGCTCTTTACCAATTCTACAACTGATAGAGGCCTTATATCCAAAATATACAAACAACTCAAGGAGTTAGACTGCAGGGAGACAAATAACCCTATTAAAAAATGGGATTCAGAGCTAAACAAAGAATTCTCAGCTGAGGAATGCCCAGTGGCTGAGAAACACCTAAAGAAATGTTCAACATCTTTAGTCATAAGGGAAATGCAAATCAAAACAACCCTGAGATTCTACCTCACACCAGTCAGAGTGGCTAAAATCAAATATTCAGGTGAAAGCAGATGTTGGTGAGGATATGGAGAAAGAGGAGCATTCCTTCATTGTTGGTGGGACTGCAGACTGGTACAACCATTCTGAAAATCAGTCTGGAGGTTCCTCAGAAAATTGGACTACCTGAGGACCCAGCTATACCTTCTTGGGCATTTACCCAAAAGATGCCCCAACATATATCAAAGAAACATTCTCCACTATGTTCATAGCAGCCCTATTCATAATAGCCAGAAGCTGGAAAGAACCCAGATGCCCTTCAACAGAGGAATGGATACCAAAAATATGGTACATCTACACAATGGAATATTACTCAGCTATCAAAAACAATGACTTTATGAAATTCATAAGCAAATGGATGGAACTGGTAAATATCATCCTGAGTGAGCTAGCCCAATCACAGAAAAACACATATGGTATGCACTCACTGATAAGTGGATATTAGACCAAAAGCTCTAATTACCCTAGATGCATAGAACACATGAAACTCAAGAAGGATGACCAAAATGGGAATGTTTAACGCCTTCTTTAAAAGGTGAAGAAGAATACCCTTGGGAGAGAATAGGGAGGCAAAGATTAGAACAGAGGCAGAAGGAACACCCATTCAGAGCCTGCCCCACATTGCCACCAAACTAGATAAGATGGATGAAGCAAAGAAGTGCAGGCTGACAGGAACCGGATGTAGATCTCTCCTGAGAGAAACAGCCAGAATACAGCAAATACATAGGCGAATGCCATCATTAAACCACTGAACTGAGAACGGGACTCCCATTGAAGGAGTCTTAGAAAGCACTGAAAGAGCTTGAAGTGGCTTGAGACCCCATATGAACAACAATGCCAACCAACCAGAGATTCCAGGGACTAAGCCACTACCCAAAGCCTATCATGGACTAACCCTGGACTCCAACCTCATAGGTAGCAATGAATAGCCTAGTAAGAGCACCAGTGGAAGGGGAAGCATTTGGTCCTGCCAAGACTGAACCTCCAGTGAATGTGATTCTTGGGGGCAGGGTGGGAATGGGGGGAGGACGGGGAGGGGAACACCCATAAAGAAGGGGAGGGGTATGGGTTAGGGGGATGTTGGCCCAGAAACCAGGAAGGGGAATAACAGTCGAAATGTAAATAAGAAATACTCAAGTTAATAAAGATTAAAAAAAAAAAAAAAAAAAAAAAAAAGAAAAAAAAAAACAAACAAAAAAAAAAAAAACTAATAAACTAATATACCAGAGGCAAAAGGGACAGGGCTGGTGTTTTCAGCCGTTTCCCTGGAAAAGGTACAAGTAAAGTTCTAGGAAGTGTCCTAGGAGTGTCCTGACTAACTGGATTTAATGAGCTGCAGTGCTGGTAAGGGAAACACACATATAGGTGACCTGGATTTGAGACTGCCATCCACAGTGGGAGCATTCTTAGGGATCTGAGATTTTTACTTTTGCTGTTTGATATTCACTCCAGGTTTAGAATGTTAAGATTTTGTTATATTATATGAGACCTAGTTTGCATCCAAAAATAAGCTGGTGCAATTTTGGGAAACATCCCAGATATGCTTATAGCAACTGGATTTATATTTTCTCGCTTCCTCCTTTTAAAATGAAAAATACATTTTAAAACATTTCTGAGGCTTTTGAAGCTAACTGATTTTTCTACCTTGAAATTTTTGATTTATTAATTTATTCTTTGACAATTTTCTTGTTTAATGTATTTGTCCAATTTTAAAGATGTCTGTCATGATTTAATTTATTATAATTTTCTTAATGTCACATTTCTATATTTATTCTTTCTTGAATCATTAGCTTAACCTTTTTCTTAAATTTTTATTAAATAAAACAACTGATATGTGATTTTTCCTGCTGTATACATGCATTTAAATGATGTCTCTTTTTTTAAATGTTCGATTCTTTATTTTTTGTCATTTTAATCTCCTTTTTATTGGTTATTTTATTCATTTACATTTCAAATGTTATCCCCCTTCCCATTTCCCCCCCCCACAAACCCCATATCCTCTCCCCCTCCCTCTGCCTCTATGAGGGTGCTCCTATACCCACCCACCCACTCCTGCCTCAGAACCCTAGCATTCCCCTACCCTGGGTGACCAAGCCTCCAAATGGTGTCTCTTGATTGCTTGTAAACTAGGTTATTGTCCCTGCACTAAAGTCTTTATCAGAAATTTTCCTAACCAGCCCCAATAGTGTTTTAAATCCAGTCTACTTGTACTTCAGATCCATGACACTCCTACTGTACACGTTCCCACTAGCTGCTACAACCCATGCTGCAAAGTAGGCCCTACAGCCCACATAACTGACATTGAGCAGTCTTTTATGATGCGATCCCTCCTATCACTTGAAAACATTCTTTTTGTTGTTACTGTTCTGGCTTCTATGGTAATGCAATATGTTCCCCTTGTAGATCACATTGTTCTTTCTTGGCCCATATGAGAGACCATGTTCATGTACATTTTTAACATTTTTGAGTGCCCATACCTGTGCCAGCGTTTTCTTCATTTCTTCCTGTATTTTTCCTTTTGTATGTTCTTTCCTTTTTGTGTCTTCTGCCAAAATGGCATCATATATCTTATCATGATTTCGCTCCTGAGTGTCACACTTACAGTCTACTTGTCACCAACATTTCTATTTTAATGTCTTCTAAACCTTGCTATGTTACTCAATCAGATTGCTATTGTTGACTTGCACAATTTGCTTTGCTTAGCACATTTTGTAATTTTTTTCTCAGCTGCTCAAAGTTGCATCTTTATTCATGGTGTACCTGTTGCCAGGTAGCTTATATTTATGATTTTATTTGACTTGGACCTAAACTTCATCCATTCTCTTAACTCTACTTTACCTTAAAACCTATTTCTACAGACCGTAACATGATAACCTTACATACTAACACTAGGTAATGATTTAATTCTCGTTTTACTTCCTAGATGGTTATTGCTGTTGAAGTTGTTTTGTGCTTGATAGCAAAGTGCTTTTCATAATGTCAAGTTAAAAGAGGAAACAACCCCAAGTGGTAGTCCTGGTAGTTTTCTTCAGGGATTCTCTGTCCAGAGTATACCAGGGTCTAGAGGGAGTTTGGGTCTGAATTCTAATACTATAGGAATAGCTAAGGTTGATTCATAGCCAATCTATAAATTTGTAACATTCCCAACCTACTTAACTACTAAGAACTTGTTTCTTTATCTGTCAAAATAAAACCTCTAATAAATAAAAGCTCCACAACATACTGCAGAATGTACAATAAAATGTCAATTGCAACGTCTTATAACTCTGATTAATGTACAAACTTTCATTTCCTTCTCCTTCCCCTTAGGCACAGGGTTCATAATCAGAAAGACCTAGTAGAAATGTGGATGTAGAAAACCTAGATTTATTGTCTTACATTTAGAGTTCTCCTGGTATACAAGGTTCTATTTCAAAGCCTAATGCACTCGTTCTTCATAACATAGCTCTGATGTTGTTGCTATGGGTATTGCTGTCTGCAGATTAAATGAAACTCTGGAACAGTGAAGCAAGACTATTGTTGGCCTTCATTAATAATAAAGTGATCTGGGGTAGGTTCCAATTATAATGGTCCAGTCTTAGAGAAGGTTCTCATACTACCAGGATACAAAGATATTTATGTGTTTGTGGATCCCTAGCCTCATTATGCCTCTTTCCTCTATGTGTGTGTGTGTGTGTGTGTGTGTGTGTGTGTGTGTACGTATGTGTGTGCTTGTGAACAGTTTCAATGAAGTGAACTACAGTGACCTAGAGAAGCACAGATATTTAATTAATATTCATACTGATTATTGACATAGTTTTATTCATAAATGAGCATGTTTTCAAAACAGATTGATCTATTTCTCACCTATTTTCTCTAATAAAATGTTTCATTATATTGAAGTCATTTTTACTTTAGAGGCAATGGAAATAAGTGATGGAAATATTAGGACTTCAAAAGCAGTGGCAGTCAGCAGTAAATGAGATATTCACATTGCAACTATAACTTCTTTATATGTTCATATCTGTTGAAGGTTCTTCACCTTAATACATGATATGAAATTAAGTGACATTACAGTATAGTCACGATGTCTAATTTTCTACAGGGTCTTACTTAGTGTTTTACTGCTGTGAACAGACAACACAACCAAGGCAACTTTTCTAACTACAGCATTTAACTGTGACTGGCTTACAGGTTCAGAGTTTCTGTCCATTATCATCAACACAGGAGCATGGCAGCATCCAGGCAGACCTGGGGATGGAAGAGCTAAGAGTTCTACATCTTCGCCTGAAAGATACTAGCAAAAAATTAGCTGCCAGGCAGCTAGGAAGAGGGACTTAAAGCCCAAGCCTACAATGATACAGGTTCTCCAACAACCTACTCAGACAAGGCCATACCTCCTAGTAGTGCCATTCCCCGGGCCACCTATATTAAATCCACCTCATACATAATAGGGCTTTTATTTAAAATTAATATTAAGCTGTTTTAAAATGTCACTTGAATTCAAGTTAACTAATTTTAAAAGTACCAAATTATTTTTATTGATGAAAAATAATATATAAATTGCTGAAAAGTATTACAAACATAACTAAATGTGCAAAGGATTTCCTTGGGTAATGCCTGAGAGGGTAATCCTATTAGAGAGGGCAATGTTTCTTCATTTAATCCAGTGTCATATAGCTAACAGTGCTCTTTACAAACTCTGAATTAGGACATTTTGAATAAGAGTAAAATCATATATTCTTTCAAAAACACACTGGTACTCTTTTTTATATTAATTCATGTTGTTACTGGATTTTTCAGACTTTTTAAAGCCACTTTTTTCAAACCTTCATTCTGATGAAGGAAACATCTTATTTTCTAATTTGAATATATATACAATACATGATGTATATCTTTAAAACATATCTTCATCTATATTATCATATATATGCATATATATGTATATGTGTGCATGCATGTATGTAGTATGTATGCAATATGATGAAATCAATTCATTTTGTGAAAAAGACCAAACAATTGAAGTATAAGAATATAGCATGTCTCTGGAATCATATAACTCTCTCCTAGAGAAGTAACTTATTTGCTCCTCTGGTGGTTCTATTTATCACCTTGAACTGGGAAAGCAAATATGCAGGTAACCGGTAAAATGTTTCTGCAAATAAATAATTTGGGAAGGTGTTTTTGTATCACCACATGGAGTAAATATCTGTGGTTAAGCATAATTAAATATACTGTAGAGCAGATAGAGTAAAACAGGAAGATTAGGGGAAATAGTTTTTTTGTGTGTGGTTGTCATTTGTTTTCAGGTACTTCGAAAATCCATGAATTTATTCAACTTAAAGTCTTGAATTCATAGATTCTTCAGACATGACTTGAGCTATATAATGGGTTCTCATGATGCATCAGACTTCAAGTTGCCTAATTACCTTTACTGAGTCTCTAGCATACAACTCTGGCTGACACAACTGACAGTTCCAACTAATGAAGAAATAACATTTCATTTAAACATAACTGGAATGCATACTTCACATTTCTAGTTTTGTGTCATCTACCTCTGTTATGTTGTTATTTTTTTTTCATTTTTATAATTCTCTGATGGTTTAGTATTTTTGCTTCCACTCTAGTGTAAGTTGTTGAAGAAACAGTAACACTGGTGTGATGTTACAAAGTTCTCCACTGTGTTTTCCAGAAATAAATACAGGTAAGGATAGATCCTACAGAAGGAACATCTTAAACGTGTTTCCTGGTAGAATCAGAAGAAAAGTAGCAGAAATTGCTCATAAGGAAAAGGACTACACAGAAGTATCTCAGGGTGTCGTAGAGAAGTGTAACACCTACAGGCAGATAATTTAGGGTCATCTGGGGACTTAAGTTCTTAGAATTATCTGGAACTCACTGGGTGTACATAAATCAGAACTAACTATGTTAGAGACACTCTGTATCTGTTGGAAACAGAAAGCACACACTGAAGTGGAAGGAGAAGGAGGGTAAAATGATGATAAGGAATGTCTTAGAAGAGGGAACAAAAATATTCATTGGAGGAAATACAGAGACAAAGTTTGGAGCAGAAACTGAAGGAAAGGCCATCCAGAGACTACCCCCACCTGGGGGATCTTGCCCATATACATACAGTCACCAAACCCAGACAATATTGCTGATGCCAAGAAGTGAATGCTGACAGGAGCCTGATATAGCTGTCTCATGAGAGGCTCTGACAGGGCATAACAAATGCAGAGGTAGATACCTCTGAGAACAAGGTCCCCATTGGAGGAGTTAGAGAAAGGATTGAAGGAGCTGAAGGGGCTTGCAACTTCATAAGAAGAATAATACCAACCAACCAGAACTCCCAGGGACTAAACCACCATCCAAAGAGTACACATTTACAGATCCATGGCTCCATCTGCATATGTAACAGAGGATGGCCTTATTGGGCGCCAATGGGAGGAGAAGCCCTTGTTTCTGCCAAGGCTCAACTCCCCAGTGTAAGGGAATGTTAAGGAAGGGAGGTGGGAGTGGGTAGGTGGATCATAGAAGGAGGAGATGGGGGACGGGATAGGGAGTTTATGGATGGGAAACTGGGAAACAGGATAACATTGGAAATGTCAATAAAAAAACCCAATTAAAAAAAGCATGTAAAGATAACAGTAGCATTAGGGTTGCCATCAAGTTCAAGCTAATGTTCTTAGCAAAACTTATATTCTTTAAACTTCAATGTTCATTCAAAACATACTACTGTTAATTATACCTAATGTTTAGTGACAAAAAAGGATGTTTATGTTCAGTATGTTCAAGAAAAATAAACAAATTGCAGCTTTTTCATGCTTTGAGTTCGATTGGGTGGTGTGATTCATTATGTGCCATATTTCTGTTTTGCAAATAATTTTGTGAATATATTTTGTAGTCTTTATTCTATTCCCATTGTCCATAAACGTTTCTGTATAATGAAATATCATTAAGATTGCTGTAGACTATAATAAATATCACTATTTGTGGCTGTGTGCACTAATTAGTTAGGTTTCATCAAACCAAAATAAACAGAAGAAGCACTCTTCACTTTCCATTGAGGTGAGAACAGCAATCTAGACTTCACATTCACCCAACTGCCTACAGCTCATGACCCAGAGAGAAACAGTCTGTGCATAAAATATTTTGACAATTGAAATCATCCCAACCAACTTTTTGACTGAATCCAAAAACAGGTCATGGAGGAAAAGCAATTATCAACAGAAAGAGCTCTGCAAATGAGAAAACATGGACATTCTTTAACCTTCTGAAGGAGTATAAAATTTCTGAGATTTTTAGCCACATAAGGATGTCAGAATGCAGACATTATCAGTTATACTTCTGAGAGTATGATGCATTAATAATAGTTACATATCTGACCTGGAATAATTTTTAAAAGAAAGTTTTGAAGATCAGGAAATCTTCAGTAATGTAATTATACACTGAATCAATAAGCATCAACATACTAAGTATGCATTCAGTATGCATAATGCACAATGTCTGATGTACAACTAGTAGGAATACAAAAAATTAAGAATGTTCTATACATATTAATGAAACCAAGGAAAGAATAAACTGTAATTGATTCTAAAATGATATTGATTAACGGGTCTGTAACCAGACATACCAACACTCTATACATTGTACAAACAAACATTAGGCATGGTCCAGGAGATAGAGTATATAATTACTATGAAAATAAGAGCACAAGATATCATTAAAATGCTTACTAATCTGTAGTCTATGATATTTTAAAAGAAAAATATACTTTATTAGTTTCACATATTTGAAATATAAAATATTGTATAGAACAATCAGAATTATTTAATAATTTAAGAGATAAATTATCTAGAATTTTGCTATATAATATCTAACAATAATGGACTAGACACCAAAATTTTTGATAGCATAGAACTGATATTCTATAAAGATACAGAGTATTGGTAAACACTGTACAATACATATAAATCCTCAAAATCATTCTGTATATTCCAAAACAAAACAAAACAAAACCGAAACTATACAGTGCTTGCATAAAATATCTGAAAAGCATAAAAGAACCATGACCTTCAGGTTATACATGTTGTATCTTGGGACAGGATGACAGGGTAATAAATTTCAAAGAAATTTAAGGAAATATGTGTAATTTACAAAATTGTGTTCATGGTAATGATAGATGTATATTCATCAACACAATTTCAATGGATATACTTTCCGTTGTAGTAGTTGTTCATCAGTAAAACGAAAAATTTAAATCTGCAGATAGGTGACACAGTGGACAGTTAACAAAATCTGTTTATTTTTAAATGTAATGTTTCTCTCATCTGGACTGCATGTATTGTGGGGCCTTCTTGAGCTGGCAGAGCAAGGTTGAGTGCTGGCTGTTGTTCTATTTTATTGCTCACTGCTCCTGAGTAAATAAGACAGTGGTTACCCTCAGAGCCATCAAGAACCTTTAAGCTGTCCTTTAGTTGTTTCAAAAAAGTTGTATTATTGAAGCTAGAAGCCTTAGCCCATGGGAAATTATGTCAAATAGCAACTCTTAATTGTGGCTTTTACCCTCCTTTGTGAGCAAGAATATACTTAGGTGAAAACATTGATACAGAGGAAGCAAGGAAACCTTGCTGCACATCTTATTTAACTTGGTAAAGTTAAATAAAACAGTAGTAAGATTTTTGAGAATTTTAACTCATTCCAAAGAATACATGGTGATCATTCATACTTAAGAGATTCCCATGTCAATCAGATGACACAAAAAGACTAGGCTGTCAGTAAAATGCCCCAAAATAAGTCTCTGACCCATCAAAACAACTAGTCTACAGCCATTTCCTCATCACCGTAGGGGATGTTTGGTTTCAAGGTAGCGTATTGCAAATCTGTGATGGAGCCATACACTGAGCAGGGTTATTTTGAGAATGCAAGGCAACACCAAGCAGTTCATGGTCCAAGCCCTAAATAACTTTTTTTTTCTTTTTGCAATACAAATTGATCTAAGACATGGCACAACCTAGCCAATAGGCACAATAGGGAACAAGCCTGCTAAATTTAGCCCTGGCTATGGTCACTGAACTCTTCAGTCAAGCCCTTCAGCTGTGGTTTGAGAGCAGCTCTGCCCACCAGAGTTTTGGTTCCAAGTCTATACCCTGGAAGTTGGTAACTGAAAGACTCTGCCCCAAGTTGTTGTTTTTTCCATTGTGCAAAAACAATGTTTCCTTGGGGACAGTATAGGGCACATATTGCTCATGTCCCGGAAGGATTGTGTGTCATACTGATCAGACTAATAACTTAATCCATACATTTTAGGAACTTCAAAACTTTAGAGAGTCATCTAATGAGTGAAGAGTAGAAGAAATATTTATCAGTTTCTTCTCTCTTGCTTATATTGATATTATAGAAAGGAAGACATATTCAACTACACATGATGTTTTTTATGTATTTAACTGACGAAACACAAACTATAAATATCAACACGTCATTATTATTCAACCTGAGTTTGAGCTGCAATATCAAAACCTTTGAAATTGGAGTTTCTGTATTTGAACAGCTAACAGGCTGATTATGTTTTAATTCAGTTGCTAATAAGAAACAATTAATTTTCCCACTTAAGATCAGATTACTTGTGCAAATAGCCAAAAGGCTATAATTATATCATATCGTGTATCTAGGGTTGAATGTTTTAGGTTGTTAAAAAATATCAATAATTTATGTTAAAATTGATATACCTTTTAAAGAAATAAGTTAGATTGAAAGATAATAATATCACAGATTATTTAATAATAGTATTAAAATATGTCCCAATCCTTGAATCAATAATAAGGTTGAAAAGAGAGTAACCCTTCAAACTTGTCATCTATTGCTTCCACCAGAGGCCACCCATGTTTTTCTGCTCTTCCAAGCTCATAGTCATCAGAGGGGACAGTTATTATGGTAGTAAATAGACACAATAAATCTCCCAAGATGGAAAATCCTCTGGTCCTTTAGAGCATGTCTGTAATTTCAACTACTAGGAGAAATAGGCAAGAATACCAGAAGCTCTCCATCTTGACCATGAAATTGCTCTGTAGACCAGGCTGGGAAACTCTGTGAAAGCTTTTTTAACATTAAAATTAAAGGCAGAGCTGAGTATGATTGTATCCCAATAGTTTGCCTACTGTGTGAATACCCAAGCTTAACCCATCATTGAAGAGAAAGTTCCCAACAACTCATTTGCCTTCTTTAAGGATAAGAACTATGATTAAATATGGCTACAGTAAACTAATGACATTTTGAGGCCATGAGGCTGAAATTACAAATGTTAGATAAATATAATGGAAATTTCCAAGACAGAGAATTGGACTTCTTTCAAGAACAATCCAACAGAAGTTCAAGAAGAATACCCTTACGCTGCCAAGAAGAGCAACTGTAATAGACTCATCCCTTCCCTATCAACAAAACATGGAAAAACATTAGAACTTGAGAGACAAGGAAACATTTACAAGCGTGCTTACCATGGTTGTTGTTTGATGGGACCACAGAGTCAAGCCCATGGGGTTATTGAGAATGGGGCACAGTAAACACAGACAAAATTCCAGTGTCCAAGAAAGCACTGAGCTCTGAAGGAGAAAAAAAAAGACTCCCAAAGTTAAAATGATGACAGTTGGAATGGAGACTTTGAAGACGAATGAGAAGAACACAAATCAAAGACAATGCAGCAGAGCAGAGAGAAGTATAACAAACTATACAAGGGAAGAAGAGAGCTTTATTGAAAATCAAATAAAAAAAAATAACATGCCTTGTTTATAGTCTAAACTTTTCTAAGGAAAAACAAGAGAGACAGTAGCTGTAAGCCACAGTTAAGAAGGCACACACTAATATAGAGGCCATATCAAGTGTGTATAAAGTTTACAAGGAGGTAGAACCATGTTTTTCCTCCCTAGCAAAATCTGGAAATTGCCAGTATGGGAAATCACAGCCAGCATGCTACTGGAGCGTGGAGAGTGGATGAAACATGAACCTGTCCAAGACAGTTTTAAGCGGAAAGATAGATTCATTTTAGAAGTTTTCTATATGTAAAAGAATAGTAATCCAGAGACAATGTTTTAGTAACACTGAAGCGATTATGAGTTACCTTAGCAGAAATGTTTGCACAAAACAAATTATGTGGTTAAGATATTCTGTTGAAATAGTTAAAATATATAAAGCTCTTAAAATCATTTCTTGTGTGGGGTAGTATATTTGTTTGATGTTTAAATAATGAAAATACTCTTTACTATAAACAAGCAGAAATACACGCTGTGTTTTGTCCAATTAATTAAAATTCAAATAAAAGAAGAAATGGATAAAATTATCAGCTAAACAAGAATGGATTTTCATTGTATTGATTTTAGCAACAGTAAGTAAAGATAAATAACCTAATAAATGTTCAGTAATGTATAAATTTCATTTCTTCAAAAGCTCTTTTATGGATTTGTGTTTCTCAAAATATTTATAGTAAAGTTGTATATATCAGTCATATTTTAAATTTTACTTTATTTTAATTTATGGTGGAAATATATCAGCATTTTCTCAGTGTACATAACACAGCTATATTTTAATTCATCTTAATTATTTATATCATAAAGTCATGAAAATGATCTAATACATTAAAATATAACTTCCTTTGTTCTAAGAAATCAACTTAAAATTAATTCTTTAGATGTGCTATAATTACAAAAGGGTATAAGATAATACCCTTTCATAATTTATATTTTATACTTATATTCTTATTGAATATATACTAATTGCTTTGAGTGTTTGGCAATGACAGGAATGTTTAATTTATAAAGGGAGCATTTTATAATTTTTATTCGTTTTGCTTTGTGAATTTTTTTCTTCATTTATATTTATAATGGCAGTTTGTTCCTTTGTTTTTATACACACAGGCAGCCTTTTTTTTATTTCCAAACAGAAACATTTGTAAGATTGCTTTAACTTCTCAGAAATAAAACAAAAATAATATACTATACATAGTACGGTTATGGAAATAGATTATAAAGAAATGTCACATGTAACCATGGATAGTAACAACTCCGGTGATACACAGAATGAATCAAATCTGTAGCTGGAAAACCAGCAGAGTTATGATCTAGTGCTAGATGGCTGAAAACTCAGGTTACCGTGTCAATCCTCTTGTACAAGGTTCTAGATCAAACCTAGAAAGATCCCGTGATTTACATTATGTCTAGATTTGTAAGGAAAGGAATAATCTATATGGGAAAGTTATAATACCCCAAAGAAAATGGAGTTCTGAAAATGGCAATTAAAACCAGCAAGAATTCTCATCTCCTTGGGAGAAGGTCAACCATCTGGTTCTCCCCAGAATGCTTTTAGTAGGTATCATGCTCACTATGGAGGGCAATCCATATTACTTAATTTACTGGTATAATATATATATATAAGCCACAAATGTCCATATAGAAAATATGAGAACAGTTCAGCCTTCATAAAATATGTCATCTGAAAAGAACCATCCAAAACACTGAATGTAAGTGTACCTGTGCATTTTTTTTTAATGGTATATATATATATATTTTTTTTTCTTTTATTGGATATTTTTTTGTTTTCATTTGCTTTTTATTATTTAATATTTTCTTTTCTTCTTTAACCTCCAAATGTTTTATATTTTATTGTTACAGTTTTTTAAATTTTTTATTAGATATATTTCTTTACTTACATTTCAAATGTTATTCCCCTTCCCTGTTTCCTGTCCATAAGCCCTCATTCCCTCCCTTCCCCCTCCCCCATAGGGGTATTACCCCCTCTATATTTCCCTTACTGCCTCCCCCCTATTCCCTTGCACTAGGGGTCCAAACTTGGCAGGACCAAGTGCTTCCCCTTCCCCCCAAAAGAGCTATTTTCTGCTACATATGAAGTTGGATCCCTGGGTCAGTCCAAGTATAGTCTTTTGGTAGTGGTTTAGTCTCTAGAAGCTTTGGTTAGTTGCCCTTGTTTTTATGGGGTTGCAAGCTCCTTCAACTCTGACAAAGGGGGTCCTATTATCAGTTTGGTGGTTTGCTACTAGCATTGACCTCTGTATTGAAATGCTCTGGTTGTGTCTCTCAGGAAAGATCTATATCCTGTCCTTTTCAGCACACATTTTTAGCTTCATCAATCTTACCTAATTTGGGTGTATATATATATATATATATATATATATATATATATATATATATATATATATATATATTCCATGTGGGCCAGGTTCTGAATGCTCTGAATGGCCATTCCTTGAGTTACAGCTCTAAACTTTGCTTCCATATCCCTTTCTATGGATATTTTTTTCCCATTTTAAGAAGGAGAGGGAGCATCCACATTTTGGTCATCCTTCTTCTTGAATCCTGTGATCTGTGGATTGCATCTTGGGTAATTCGAGCTTTTTGGCTAATATTCACTTATCAGTGAGTCTATAGCAAGTGTGTTTTTCTGTGATTGTGTAACCTCACTCAGGATGGTGTTTTCTAATTCACTCAATTTGCCTATGAATTTCATGAAGTCATTGTTTTTGATAGCTTAGTTGTACTCCATTGTGTAGATGTACCACATTTTTTGAATCCATTCCTCTGTTGAAGGGCATCTGGGTTCTTTTGAGCTTCAGGCTATTATAAATAAGACTGCTATGAACAGAGTGGGGCATGTATCTTTGTTGTATGTTGGAGCATTTTTTGGGTATATGCCCAGAATAGGTATAGCTGGGTCCTCAGATAGTGCAATGTCTAATTTTCTGAGGAACCTTCAGACCGATTTCCAGAGTGGTTGTACCAGTTTGCAATTCCACCAACAATGGAGGAGTCTTCCTCCTTCTCTATATCCTCGCCAGTATCTGCTGTCACCTGAGGTTTTTATCTTAGCCATTCTGACTGGTGTGAGGTGGAATCTCAGGGTTGTTCTGATTTGCATTTCCCTGATGACTAAGGATGTTGAACATTTCTTCAGGTGCCTTTTGGCCATTTGATAATCCTCAGCTAAGAATGTTTTATTTAGCTCTATATCCAATTTTCAATAGGGTTATTGGCTCTTTGAAGTCTAATTTCTTGATTTCTTTGTATATTTTGGTTATTAGTCCTCTATCAGATGTAGGATTGATAAAGATCTTTTCCCAATTTGTTGGTTGCTGTTTTTGTCCTAGTGACAGTGACTTTTGCATTACAGAAGATTTGCAGTTTCATGAGTTCACATTTGTTGATTCTTGATCTTAGAGATTAAGCCATTGGTGTTTTGTTCAGGAAAATTTCCCCAGTTCTCATGTGTTTGAGACTCTTCCCCGCTTTTTCTTCTATTAGTTTGAGTGTAGTGTATCTGGGTTGATGTGGAAGTCCTTGATCCACTTGGACTTAAGCTTTGTACAGGGTTATAAGAATGGATCGATCTGCATTCTTCTACATGCTGACCACCAGTTGAACCAGCACCATTTGTTGAAAATGCTATCTTTCTTCCATTGGATGGTTTTAGCACCTTTGTCATAGATCTAGTGACCATAGTTGTGTGGGTTCATTTCTGGGTCTTCAATTCTGTTCCACTGATCGATCTGCCTGTCTCTGTACTAATACCATACCGTTTTTATATCTATTGTTCTGTAATATTGCTTGAACTGAGGAATGTTTTTTCCACCAGAGGTTCTTTTATTGTTGAATATAGTTTTCACTATCCTGCATTTTTTGTTATTCCAAATGAATTTGTAAATTGTTCTTTCTATCTCTATAAGGAAATGAGAAGGAATTTTGAGGTAATTGCATTGAATCTGTAGCTTGCTTTTGGTAAAATGACCATCTTTTCTTTATTAATTCTGCCAATCCATGAACATGGAAGATCTTTCCATCTTCTGAGATCTTCCTCAATTTCTTTCTTCAGAGACTTGAAGTTCTTCATTTCAAAGATTATCCCCTTTCCCAGTTTCCCCTCCAACAACCCCCTATTCTATCCCCTCTCCCTGCTTCTGTGTAGTGCTCACCTACCCACCCACCTACTCTGTCCTTCCCCCCGTCCTGACATTCACCTATACTGGGGCATTGAACCTTCATATGACCAAGGGCTTTTCCTCCCACTGATGTCCGACAAGACATCCTCTCCTATATATGTGGCTAGAGCTATCTCTTTTACAGTGTGATTTATATAAAAATGCTTCTAAAAAAGCATTATGAGTCATTATTGGAAGGTGAATACATAATAGTAAATCTAGTAGAATGTACATCCATAGCTTAGAAAATGTGATTGTGACTATTTTAACTTTTAATAAAACCACATAAACAAAAATAGTATCACACTTGTCTGATATATTGACATTAGCCCTTTTACCTCCTGAAATTATTCATGTGCATTGTAGTGTGTTTTCATGATATTGTTTTATTTTCCTATTACTTGTACTCAATTCAATAGTTATCCAATGATGGCTAAAATATTATACAAGAGGGGTTGGGGATTTAGCTCAGTGGAAGAGCGCTTGCCTAGCAAGCGCAAGGCCCTGGGTTCGGTCCTCAGCTCCGAAAAAAAAATATTATACAAGAATATATATACTGTAGTTTCTATTAATGCAGTTGGTAAAGTGTTGGCATAGCATACGTATCAAAAACACAATAAACAAACATGGTGGTAAAAAATTAAAAGTGCAATCCCAATGGGATCTCATAAAACTGCAAAGCTTCTGTAAGGCAAAGGACACCGTGGTTAGGACAAAACAGCAACCAACAGATGGGGAAAATATCTTTACCAATCCTACAACAGATAGAGGGCTTATATCCAAAATATACAAAGAACTCAAGAAGTTAGACCACAGGGAGACAGATAACCCTATTTAAAAATGGGGTACTGAGCTAAACAAAGAATTCACAGCTGAGGAATACCGAATGGCTGAGAAACACCTAAAGAAATGTTCAATATCTTTAGTCATAAGGGAAATGCAAACCATTCTGGAAATCAGTCTGTAGGTTTCTCAGAAAATTGGACATTGAACTACCTGAGGACCCAGCTATACCTCTCTTGGGCATATACCCAAAAGGTGCCCAAACATATAACAAAGACCCGTGTTCCACTATGTTCATAGCAGCCTTGTTTAAGATCGCCAGAAGCTGGAAAGAACCCAGATGCCCTTCAACAGAGGAATGGATACAGAAAATGGGATACATCAACACCATGGAACATTACTCAGCTATCAAAAACAATGACTTTATGAAATTCATAGGCAAATGGAGGCAACTGGAAAATATTATCTTGAGTGAGGTAACCCAATCACAGAAAAACACACATGGTATGCACTGATTGATAAATGGCTGTTAGCCCAAATGCTTGAATTACCCTAGATGCACAGAACATACGAAACTCAAGACAGGTGGTCAAAATTCGAATTCTTAACTCCTTCTTTAAAAGGGGAACAAGAATACCCTTGGCAGGGAATAGGGAGGCAAAGATTAAAACAGAGGCAGAACTAACACCTATTCAGAGCCTGCCCCACCTGTGGCCCATACATATACAGCCACCCAATTAGACAAGATGGATGAAGCAAAGAAGTTCAGGCCGACAGGAACCGGATGTAGATCTCTCCTGAGAGAAACAGCCAGAATACAGCAAATACATAGGCGAATGCCAGCAGCAAACCACTGAACTGAGAACGGGACCCCCGTTGAAGGAATCAGAGAAAGAACTGGAAGAGCTTGAAGGGGCTCGAAACCCCCTATGAACAACAATGCCAACCAACCAGAGCTTCCAGGGACTAAGCCACTACCCAAAGACTATAGATGGACTGACCTTGGGCTCCAACCTCATAGGTAAAAGTGAATAGCCTAGTAAGAGCAGCAGTGGAAGGGGAAGCTCTTGGTCCTGCTAAGACTGAACCTCCAGAGAACATGATTGTTCGGGGGAGGGTGGTAATGGGGGAAGGATGGGGAGGGGAACACCCATATAGAAGGGGAGAGGGAGGGGTTGGGGGATGTTGGCCTGGAAACCGGCAAAGGGAATAACAATCAAAATGTAAATAAGAAATACTCAAATTAATACAGAAAAAAAAAGAATTTAACATGTAATTCTGATTGTTGAATTACAGTTTGTTGAGTCTTGATTTTACCTGGTGGCGGGAACCAGATTGTTTGTGGCTAGCAGAGAGCTGCCAGGAGAGATAATAATCAGAGATGAATTTACACTAGTTCCAATGGCCCACTGGAGTCAGAACTAGTGAATGCCAGGGTAGGCTCAGGAACTGGTTGTTCCTTATCATTTTATTTTTACCACAACATATATTTGTATCTGTCAGTCTGGATTCATAGACAGGAGCAGAGCATAACTATTCTCTGCCAAGCTCCACCAGCAGCTGGTTGAAACAAAGTCAGAGACCCACAGTCATACATTAGATGAGAGGTGGGGAGTCTGGGGGTGGGGATGGGGGATAGGGACTCAACAAGAAAGTCACCAGAGTTATCTAACCTGGACGCTTGGGGGTGCCCAGAAGAAACTGAACTCCCAAATCACACAAGGACTGGAATTAGGTTCCTCACACATAGGTAGCAGGTGTGCATCTTGATCTTTGTGTGGTTCTGTCAACAACTGGAACGGGTGCTTATCCTGATTCTGATTCCTGCCTGTGACTCCTGTTCTCCTAATTGGTCTGCCTTCTCTGGCCTCAGTGGGAGAAGTCATGCCTAGTGATTCAGGGACTTGAGTTACTAGGGTGGGTTGGTATCCAGAAGGCTCCTCCCCCTTCTCAGAGGTGAAGGGGAGGGGTGACAGGAACTGGGAAGGGGGATAATCAGAATGTAAAGTGAATAAATAAATCAATAAATAGGTTTTTATAATACTTTTAATTACCTTATATGTCCTCAAGAAGAGTTAATGTTTGTCAGCAAGTACATATTCTGAGTACCTGTTGAATGATAAGTTGTTCTTTGTGTGAATAAACATAGCACAAAGTGCTATAGTGAATGTCTTCACTGTCTACAGCAATATTTTTTTTAGGGTTGGTCCTCAATACTTTTTGCTGTATCATTCTTTTTAATTACTTTTAAATATTTCAAATCTTGATCCACATATTCAGAATGTGAAGAAAGTAAAATACAATGATCTACTCAGAAAACATAAACGAGGGATTATGAGAGAAATAATTAAGCACAATAATAATTATCAAAACCTCCCAAGATTGTATGTCTCAACAAATTTCATACTGTGTCTTAAGGATGCAAAAAATATGAATTTACCCTTTACTGTTGCACACTTTAGAATTCACTATTTGTAGCAATGATGAAACATTTACAGGCTCATAAGATTTGCAGCATGATAATAATGGCAGTCTCTGAATTCTCAGTGGCAGAGTAAACAAAAAAGACTCTAATGTAGTTTAAAACAGCCATCTTCCGTAAAAGATCTAACGCTATATAAAACGTTATTTTCCCAGTGTAATTTTAATTGTTTCCATTCCCAGCTCTCTTTTTTAATAAGGCTTAGATATCTTAAATGTTTGATTTTAAATCACAAATGTACTTCTGTACTCTTTCTGTATTTGGCTTTTGATGAGTTGTGATTAAATGTGGAGGTGACCCAATTATAACTACAGCAACTCAAACCAGTAAAACAATAATTTAGAAAACTAGAGATAAATGTATACTCCCTTTAGAGATTCAAAGAAAAAAATCCATAATCTGTTATCACCTAAATTTATATATTTCTCATGATATAAAGAAAATCAGTAACATATAATGAAAACTGGTATACTACTAGCTCTTTTAAACTGTCATACTGGGGTTGTTTATATCTTCTAAGAAGAAAGTAGTTTAAATTTTGTATCTATCTCCAGTTATATCTGTTTGGAAAATGGCTTAGTCCTTTGGACCAAACTGCGTAGGCAAAAGGAAATAAAAACAAACATGAACACATTCAATTACCTGTTATAGTTTCTTACATTTGCCATCATCAACACAATACTGTGACTACAAAAACAAATTCACCTACAGTGTTCATAATTCAAATATTTCTACTTAAAAGGTGCTACAGAGAAATTATAGTGAGAGCTACATTGATCAAACTTGGTTTGCTGCCTCAATACTGTTTGTCACAGACATAATTGGGCAGAGAATAGAGGCCTTCCTTTGGGTCCCAAGTAGAGAAATTAGTATCTAAAAAAAAAAAAAAAAATCTCAAAGGTCATTTCTCCACCATCAATAGTATAATTTATTCTAATTTTAACAGCATTGCGTAGAAACAACTCTAATCTTTCACAGTTACCACTGTGATAAATTTCATAGATCACACACATGGTGTTTCAGGGTCTCCAATCATGTAATTTATGTATTATCCACCTCTCCCTAAAAGTACAAGCTACATAACAAAAGGCATTGGACTTTTTTCAATTACTATTTATTCCCTATTCCTAAATGTTTAGCTTATTCCTAGGGAGCAACTGAGAATTGTTCTATATTCTATAGACTTGATATTTGACACAAATTGATCCCCTCTTGTACAAGGATTATAAGCCTTTTGTAATATAAATGAATTAATTTTTATTATATATGTATATATGTATATCATAAGTCTGTAGACACTCAGACAGATTTTTTAAGTATTTTACTAAAGTTTAAATGGTTAATAAAAAATAAGGAATTGAAACCTTCATTCTTCTGTTATTGTTTTTATTACAAAATGCCATAGTATAAACAAGTACTTCTTGAGACTGTTAAATATGTGGGTTTTTTTTTGTTGTTGTTGTTGTTTTGTTTTGTTTTCCTTGTGATCAGGGATGAGATTCAAGTCAGGGGAAAATATCTGTGGATTCTGTTTATTGTACTCAAACTTACTCATTCTTTCAGAGAAGCTCAGAGGTAGTTAATCTAGATTTGTTTTAATTTTGTCTTTGCGATACATGTGCATGCACACATTTGTGTGGGTAGCTGCATGGTAGAACCACCTCATGTAGGTGTTGGGGAAAAAAACTCTGTCTTCTGCAAAAATAGCTAGCACTCTTAAATCCAGAACTATATCTACAGCCCCAAATGATTATTAGTATTATTTTTTGCAAATAATACGCTAGTGTTATTACCGTTTAGTTTCTCCTACTTCTATGCATCTATTCAGATATTAGCCATTCTGGAGGGCATGAGAGCTGTATGTTTCTTCATAGTTAACAACCTATACAATAAAATGGTGAAAATGGAGGAGATTAGAACAATATACAGCTGCCCTGAGAAAGAACAGCAACAACATAAACTCTGAAAACTGCTATAATCTGGTCCCAGAATTGCTACATCTTCTAACCTGAACATCTGACAGAGGCTAGAGCTTTCTGATAGACACTAGAGGTATTATGTAACTAGAAAGAAATTAGTAGGACTATAGTATATTCCAGTTGGGACCACTCATCACAATTAATAGCTTATTAAACAAAGGATTATAACCATTAGTCTATAATTACTAATCATAAGCAAGAGCCCTGAGAGACATATCTCTTGATATTGAATGAGGTGAAATACACCAATCTTCTTTGTCTTTGATTAATTGGTGATATTAAAACTTGTTGAAAGAGACATATATCATATCAAAGTGTGATATAGAAACATGGTTGTTCTCACCAAGAGAAAAAGAATATTATTTCCCCCTATAAAGACACAAACAATTCTTGGGAAGAAACAAAAGAAACTTACTCCAAGTAATACCATTTTGGTTTAGACTCTATGTTATCACAGGGAGAACTAATTCAGGGTCCCAGGCCAAAGGGGAGCTTTTGACTTCCCAATAGCTGAGCAGCTTCCATTATGAAGAAACAGTTGCCTTAGTCCTGACATCACAGGGGCAATTTGTAAGGTAACAGTCTGATTCCATACATCTCAAGAACAAACTCCATTTTATTGGCAGGGTCAAACTAAGTTAATGTCCCCAAGCCCATGAACCTACTCCTGTCCTGATTGATGGGAATTCCCTTGCTCAATCACTTATGTCAAAATATGAATGGATAATACTTCAGTTCCCCCAGCTCTCCTTGCTTCATGGTTTTATTCTTTAAATAGGCTGTGCAGCATTTCTTTACGGTTATAGTTCAGCTCCCGAGTCTATTCTGACTGATCAACAGCTTGATTACAATAAATTTTTGTCATCTGCATTGACCTGGTGTTTGAGTTACATTAGATTTCTGTTGGGATTAAACAGACTCCCTTAACAACAGACAACAAATGACTTGAGTACAAGTTTCCCATGGCTATATTTAAAAGGAGAAGAAAAAGAAAGAAAGAAAGAAAGAAAGAAAGAAAGAAAGAAAGAAAGAGGGAGAGAAAGAAAAGAAGAAAAGGAAGGAAAGAAGAAAAGGAAGGAAGAGGAAGGAAGGAATTTTCAAGAAAGCTACTCCTGCCAAATACTTCATAAATATTTATAAATCCTGCTGAAAATGATCTCTGAGAGAGATCCAGCTTACCCTATGTATTCAGCTGTACTTGTCTTCCATACTATTTTCTGTCTGTACAATGAAGATTGCAATGTAAAGGAAGCCTAGAGAGTTCTAAGAGAACTCTTGGAAATAACAATGTACTTTCTGTTGTCAGAGGAATTCAATTTTGTCTTACAATCACTAGAGAAGGACCATGCCTTTGAGAATTATGTCTTCCAGAGAGATTTTATAAGATAGTGTAAACCCCCTGTAAATATAGATCAGTTTTTTCCTATCATCTTGACAGTAAGCACTACTTTCCTTTATAATTAATGCTGCTTATTCTCAATACTGTATTGATGTGTCTCATCTAAATATTTTTCATGGAGATTAAAAGAACTGGGGAGAGTATAGTCTAGAGTGAGATACTTGGAGAACTAAGTAATCATAAACATACAATATTTCTTAAGTATTTGGGCAAAATTCAATTTGAAGCAAACTGTCTTCTAAACCTAGGAAGCCTGTCTGCAATAATATAAATAAAGGAATCTATTTTCATCATAGAATAAGTGTTAAACCAGAACAACATTATGCCTATGATAGACAATCCACAAAGTGTAGTAAAAACAAATAAATCATGTTTCCATATATGGCCAAGTAAGTAAAACACATAAAATACATGTTCTGAAAATAAACAACAAATCCACAAATAAGAGGACTTGGCAGCAATTCTTCTCACATTTCATCCTAATTTCACTATGTGTCTTAGACGACCATCCGTGTGAACTAAGTGGCTTCTTCTAAAGGAAAAATAAACTCCTTAGAGTTCTATGACATGAAATGATTTTGGAGCGTGGTATCCATAAAAGCTCGGCTCTTACCTTCTTACAAAAAGAGAGATAGGGAAGTTAAGTTTCTTAATATTTAGATTTCAAGGAGTTGGTTTTCAGATAACTGAGAAGATTTCATTAGTTTTTGAAGTTAGCAGAGTTGTGGGGTGGAGGTCATATTGAACTTTAGAAAAGGTCTAAACGAATTTCAAATACAGAAAAGAAACTTACAATTACAAGATTTCTAATGTAAATGCTTGAAAGAGGGTCAGGGGAAGAAAAATTTCTACTAATTTTAAAGGGCAGAATTAAGCCTTTCCAAAAGAAAGGCTTTTCCTTGTAAGACCTCAATTCAGACTAGAAATATTTATACCTTTGCTTCATTCCATTGTTACAAACAAGGCATGTGGTCATTTCCAAAGTGAAAGAACAGGGAGAGATACTCTGTTTTATTAGCAATACGAACTGAAATTTTACTTGCAATAGGTTCTGGAAGGTTAATATCTGGAGACAATGATTCAGTGAACCAGGAAAGAAAACAAAGAAAAAGAATGTTCAGTCTCTGCTTCCAAGACAGTATTCTCTCTGTATTCTATTATTTTGTGACCATATTTATAAATCAGCTCTCAGAAAATAAGAAACAGGAGGCCAAGTTTTCCCATAGCTTATCTTGAAATAACGTCCACTGTTGCAACATTTGTAAATGGCTGAAAATAACATGAAAAATACAAAGAATAGAACGTGGTATGACATTTACCAAATGACCAAATGCAACAGTATAGTTTAATGGTTTAATAAGTGTTATTTTGGGTTATAATTTAAAAAAAAATCCACAGAGGATCAGGCAAAGTGTTTGTTTATACAGAGAAGAGCTGGATTAATCATCAGCAGAGTAACAAAAAGAAAACTGATCCTTTTAGAGCTATTTTTCTGTAAGGCAGTGTTAGGGAAACAGAACTACTGAAAAGCAAATAGTTATTGTTGTGTAATTGTTAAGGCAAAAGGAACCTCACTATTATGCCAATTGAAGTGGCCTATAGAGAAATTTGCAGGTTATCTAGCTAATCCTCTTTTCTCTGAAGGTCAGATAAACAGCATTGCTTTAGTTTTGTGTATGGAAGTTCAACTTGAGTAACTCCATTTTGTTTTCTTTCTGGCCTAATCTGAAAGAAAGTTCTCTTGTAATTTTGATTTAACAGATAAATGGAAATCACATGTAATTCGAATGCCAATGTTTATAAATAAAGTTTTATTGGAATTCAGTGTGCATGTGTAGTTTTATGTTTTCTTTTCACACTAGAAAGCACAGTTGGGTGATTTCAACAGAGAAAACGACCCATGGAGTTACAGTTACTCTTAAATCAATCACAGTAAAACGTTGCCTTCCCCTAGTGTGTCTCCAGTAGCTCATGCTCCTTTATAAATTTATGTTTATTGTTTCTGCCTTGTCACATCATATCACTATTGATTTGGCCTTCTCTTCAGTATCAAAAGCCTTCTGTGTCCAGCTCTGTCTTTACTAGATTTACAATTACACAGAGATAGAGAATATTCATAAAATGCTTCAGTTTGATACATTCTGAAAGTCTAGGGTAAACATCTCAGGGCCTGGTCATTCTGGAATTATTATTTATGCTATATTCAATCAAATGTCCTTGAATGGTCTTATACTAAATACTATGTGTATGTATTATGAAAAATAGTCATCTTTTCCTCTTTTATTTGCTCTTGACAAGAAACTTATGTAAACAAGTATCAGCCATAGCAAAGAAATGAGCAATGAATGTAGAAGAAATGTTACATTTAGAGAATGATAACAAATGAGGACTGTGGATGACCCAGTGACTGATAAAATTTGCTACTTTTATAAAAGACCTGTATTTGATTCTAGCACAAATGTGGTAGTTCACAACCATTCATAACTCATGTTTCAGAAGATGTGACACCCTCATCAATCCCTATGGTACCAGACCTTAAAGGGTGTACATCAATCATGGAGAAGAATTATCCATATACCTAAAATATAATAAATTAATAAAAACAAGAACAAAATACAATAATGACCTGGAAGAGCTTTGCTGACTTCTATGTCATAATCAGGAACATGTTAAAAATCTGCTATTAAAGAGATCACACAGAAAAGAGTCCAGAAATCTTCTATGTTACAAAAATAATGATATAGTTCAGATGGGGAATCACTGACCATCATTAAGGGTAGTATGGAAGCAAGAAAGCAACTCTGAACTGAAACACTAACATGGAGTTTAATTACTTAGTTGATGTGTGTGTGTGTGTGTGTGTGTGTGAGAGAGAGAGAGAGAGAGGAGAGAGAGAGAGAGAGAGAGAGAGAGAGAGAGAGAGAGAGAGAGAGAGAGAACTGAGAATTAGGTAGACTTTTAAAAACTTAAAATCCTATTTCCAGTGATACACCTCTTCTAACAAGACCATAGCTCCTAATCCTTCAACATAGTTCTATCATTCTCAGTCAGTCAAACAACCAACACAATATTATTTTAAGGCAGGTTCTCTCACTATGGTACCAGACCTTAAATCAATCATGGAGAAGAATTATCCATGCCATTCTTTCTGGTTAATGGGCTCTCAGAATCCATATATCTTTGTTCTGTAATATTGGAGTTATGAGAAATCCTTTGTTAGGATTTGCATGTGAGTTCTGGAGAACAAACTTACTTCTTCATCCTTGTGTAGATAACATCCATTAAAGCCCCAATAAGTTTTTTTTTTAATTCTGTGTTACTTTGATACTGGCTTCTTACAATAAATCTTTAGCTTTCTTAGCAACGGAAAGCTAGGTTGGAAAAACTGAAAGTGAGATTTCTGAGGTAGAATGAATATTACTGTCAATAAAAATCAAATGAAGATGATGTGGTTTAATTAGGAAATCCATTCTTTTATCTGAAACACTGAATAAACAAGATGATTATGTTGTGTTTAAAGGACTAATTTATTCATGTATTAAATTTAAAATGAAATTTGTTATCAATGAGATAAAAAGGGGAATTTGAATTTAAAGCTATATTAGAGAAAAATCTAGGATTTACATAAAACATATTGCCAATTGTCTTAGTCAGAGTTTTACAATTGTGAGCAAATACCATGACCAAGGCACCTCTTATAAGGACATTTAATTGGAGCTGGCTTATAGGTTCAGAGGTTCAGTCCATTATCATCAAGGTGGGAGCATGGTAGCACTGTACAAGAGGAGCTGAGAATATTACATCTTTATCTGAATCTGAAGGCTGCTAAAAGAAGACAGGCATTCGGGCAGCTATAATGAGGGTTTTAAAGCCCAGATCCACAATGCCACACCTACTTAACAAAGCTACATTTACTATAACAAGTTCACACCTCCAAATATTGCTACCACATTCCACTCTCTGGCCCTAAAAGGTGTGTTCAAACATATGAGTCTATGGGGGCCATACCTAAACATAGCATGATGCAAAATACATTTAATCCAACTTCAAAAGTCTCCATAGTCTATAACAGTCTCAATTATGTTAAAAGTCCAAGTTCAAAGTCTATTCTGAGTTTCATTCAATAACTTAACTGTAATCCCCAAAGCAAGATAGGAAACCAGCTGAGTAAACTTCAAACTCTGCATCTCCACATCTGATGTCAAAGCAGTCTTCAGATCTCCAACTCCTTCTTCATATTTGTTGACCACAACAAAATTCTTTCTCCTGGGCTTGTTCCACTCCCCGTTAGCAGCTTTCCTCAGCAGATATTCCATCTCTAACGTCTCGGGTTCTGCAAGTCCACTTCAACTTCACAGCCTTTTGTTCCAATGTCCGGGGTCCACTCATGATCTTTTGGGCTCCACCAAAGGGCTTGGATCTTTTCTCTATTTCTGTCCTCTATAATACTCTAGGCTTTGTCGACTCCACTCCACTGCAGCTACTCTTCTTGGTGATAAGCCCCATGATACTTGCATCTCTTATACGCTGGAGTCTTCTACTGCAACTAGACTTTTCTATATCCTCTCATAGGCTCACTTCATGGTGTCAATCCTAAAGTTCTTCACATGACCACTTTAGTCCTGGGCCATCAAATTCAGCTGAGGCTGCACCTTTACAAATGGCCTTCCTGGCTTCTCACAGAGCCAAGACTCTGCGGTTCTCCATGACCTCTTCCCTATCTTCAAAAGTAGTACCACCTGGGTGATTCTTATACTTTCTCAGGTCCAGCTGCACCACGTGGTACAACTTTGGTTATCTCTGAACACAGCTTTTTTTACAAAAAAAAAAAAAAAAAAAAAAAAAACACTTCTGAGAAGATTTCAGCTCAGTGATGCTGGTCTCCTCCTCCTCCTCCTTCTCCTCCTCCTCCTCCTCCTCCTCCTCCTGCTCCTCCTCCTCTTCCTCCTCCGCTTCCTCCTCCTCCTCCTTCTTTTTCTTCTTCTTTTTTAAATTGGATATTTTTTTTATTTACATTTCAAATGTTATCCCATATCCTGGTTTCCCATCCATAAACCCCATATCGCACCCCCTTCTTCTATGAGGGTGTTCCCCTACCCATCTACCCACCCTTTTCTGCCCCCCTGCCTTGACATTCCCCTACACTAGGGGGTCCAGCTTTAGAATGACCAAGGGCCTCTCCTCTTCTTAATCACTGATAATTTCTTAGCTCCAGCTAACCTGCTCAAGTGTCTCAGGAGTCCCTTCTATTGTGACTTTATAGTCAGAGTCACATGACTGAAGCTGCTGAGTTCTGCGGCTTCCAGGAGCTGGGGCACGGCTCCCTTGTTCTACTATATTATCACCAGCTTTCTGTTTTCCAACTCCTTCACTGCTGTCCTGAAACTTGCTCTGTAGACTGAACTTGAATTCAGAGGCTTGCAATACTCTGTCTCCTACATGCTGAGATCAAAAGTATGTACCACCACTCCTGGACATAAGCTTGCTCTATACCATGCTGGCCCTGAACTCAGAGATCTGCTTGCCCCTGTCTCTTAGAAGTAAATGTATCACCATGTTTGGACTTCACTTAGATGGGTGGGATCCTGTCCCAAAATCACTGTCCCCTTAATCTGTTTATCTTCTTTTTTTTTTAATTGATATTTTTTTTTAACTTACATTTCAAATGTTCTTCCATTTCCCAGTTTCCTGACCATAAGCCACCTATCCTGTCCTGCCATTCTTCTATGAGGGTTGTCCCCCTCTCCAAAACCCCTCCTTCCCACTCCCTAGACATTCCCCTGCACTGGGGGGAGGGGGACAGCCTCAGCAGGATGAAGGGCTTCTCCAACAAGGCCATCCTCTATTACATATGCAGCTGCAGCAATAAGCATAGAATTCAGGTCCATTTCTCTTCCAGGTGCCCCATTTTTACCATATATTTTATATTTTTAATTTCTCGGCTTGCTTCATTTCAATAAAATGCTGTTTATAAGTGGGAACTTGAGTAACCACATGACAGAATTTATACCAGGATATTTTGAGACTTCTTTTGTCAAAGCAACTAATCTTCATCTCTTACCTTACTTAGTATTAGGCAGACTCTTCAGACAGCGGCAAGAAGCAGCCTTGTTCTTTACCAAAATATCACAAAAACAGTCTCTAGACCACAAACTCACTTTCTTCACCATTGAAACATTTTGGAACAGGCCTACACAGTTCAATAAACCCTCAACATCACTGTCTTCCAAATTCCTACTAGGATGGCTCCTTAAGCACCACTTAAAGCATTATGTGACTTTTCAATCTAAAGTCCCCAAATCTACTTTATTCTAAGTAAAAACATGGTCAGGCCCATCACAGTGATATCTCATACCAAATTATGTTTTTAGGTTCTTATTGCTGGGAACAGACATCATGAACAACATAACTCATGTAAGGACAACATTTAATTGTGAGTGGCTTACAAGTTCAGAGATTCAGACTGTTATGATCAAGGCAAGAACATGGCAGCATGGTGCAGGAAGAGCTGAGTATTTTACTTCTTCAACTGAAGGCTGCTAGGAGAAGACTGGCTTCCAGGCAGCTAGCCACCTAGCATAAGGTTTTTGAAAGCCCACACTCATGGTGGCACAGCTACTCTTACAAGGCCACACCTACTCCAACAAGGCCACCTCTAAGTAGTGCTAGTCACTTCACAGGGAGGGTCGTTCATTTGCAAACCACCACACCACTGCAATTATGAGTGTCTTAGCCTGTATGTGTCTCAGGTGTAAGTAAAACTATTATATACACATTTGTTGTGAGTTTGCTAAGAGACAGATATGACTAGTGAGTATTTCAAAATTAAGCAAACATAATTATAAATTCCTGTCCACATTGTCAGGACTTTATGCACTTACTTATGTAATACTCAAAATATATTAATTTTAGATATTCTCACTTGCCTAGAATGTCATTTGTAGGCTCTTCACCTTATTGATAATAGAATTTAAAAATATGCTGAGAAAAGTAGTTGAGGGTGATGTGATGTAGCAAACAAGGGGAAATGTTTTGTGTCCAGGTATAATTGTATGAGAAGAGAAAAAGAGGGGAAGACAGGAAAATCATAGTTCTAAACTTTTAATAAAGTACAAAGGAAAATAAATATAAACCTTGGGGGAAAAGAAGAGAATGCCAGGGCTTGGAGGCCAGTTACAAGACATATTTTCCTTGTATTTTTTTATTGAGAGGATACAACAGTCTTCTCTCAATGCAATATGGTCTTAAGCTCAAAAAGATCACTATACTGAATTGGACTGATCAAAGGGAACTATATAATTTTAGTATTATTTGCTTTCCTTCCTTTTAGTTAAGAGTGGCATTAGGTTCTCTGCAACTGGTAGGGTAAATGACTACAGTACAATATACCTACAGTAAGGGATTTTTGTGTTTTTTTTTTTTTAGTTTTATTATATTTTTATCATTCAGAAGCTCCATCTTTGCACCAGTTTTAATCTTGGAAGTAGTTAGAAGCAGCCTAGGGGTCTGTTTCACTTTCTTATTGACTTTTTATTTAAACATTCATATATGGGTACTATATTTACATAACTCTACCTTCTCTCTAGGCCTTTCAATGATTACTCACAAATATGTTGGTTAAACTAATCATTAGAGAGAAAAATTAATAAAAGAAATGGCCTTTTCTTTGTGGAAATTGCATACTAATGGCAATGATCATAAAACAGTAAGTAAATAAAGAGTTAAAAACACAAAATAAAACAAAACAAACAAAAAACCCTACAGGTTACAATATATACTTTATGAAGACAGCTAAAGCTGAATGGTCCTGTGAGAGAGAACACACTATCTATCGTGTGGATGTACATCTGCAAGGTGGTATTTATGGGAAAACTTTCAATGGAGAGATCAACAGTTTGAATACAGAAGCGAGAACAATACACAGGCTGCACATCAAAACATGAAACTAGCATCTAAGAAAAAGATGTTAGTAGAGCCTGGGAACTGTGGGCTCCAGAGTATCTGAAGCCAATGAGACAGACAATTGACGTTACGTGGTAAATTTACAAGAATACTCAGCACTGCTCTGGGAGTATAGGTGTTAGAAACCCCCAGAATTACTTCTTAGAAGAGTCTTTCTAAACTACCATTGTAATGTTAGATTGCCTCTTTTTGTTCAACTAAAATTCATATTTACCTTCCAAAAATTAAAAATAGCATAGTACACAAAAATCATAATCCATGAGGTTGTTTTACTAAAATTATTCAACTTTTCAACTCTTTCAACAGAGACATCAGGTAGACAAAGGGAACCATTGGAACTTAAAGCATTAAAAAAAAGTCAAGATAAGTGAGATGGTAAGCAACCTTTTTATCTTCTCTCCAGTACTATAAACTTAAAATACAATAATCGTTCATTTTTCTAAAGTTCCCAAGATATCAGAGAGTGAATATATTCTAATACAAAAGCCTATTTACTTTCCAGATAGATAGACAGACAAGATACTTTCTGGATCCATGTATGCAAATTAATAAGTTAAATATTACCTTGTAATGAATTACTTCAACTTTTAAAGTTACTGTGCTTTTTTACAATTAATTTATTTTGTCATATGAGTTGTATCTGCTTACAGATTTCATTCATCAACACTGTGCAACTGTTTCATCTGTTTTTATTTCATTCTTTTTTTTTTTAACTTGAGTATTTCTTATATACATTTCTAGTGTTATTTCCTTTCCCGGTTTCCGGGCAAATATCCCCCTCCTCCCTCCCCTTCTTTATGGGTGTTCCCCTCCCCATCCTCCCCCCATTGCCGCCCTCCCCCCAACAATCTAGTTCACTGAGGGTTCAGTCTTAGCAGGACCCAGGGCTTCCCCTTCCACTGGTGCTCTTACTAGGATATTCATTGCTACCTATGAGGTCAGAGTCCAGGGTCAGTCCAAGTATAGTCTTTAGGTAGTGGCTTAGTCCCTGGAAGCTCTGGTTGCTTGGCATTGTTGTACGTATGGGGTCTCAAGCCCCTTCAAGCTCTTCCGGTTCTTTCTCTGATTCCTTCAACGGGGGTCCTATTCTCAATTCAGTGGTTTGCTGCTGGCATACGCCTCTGTATTTGCTGTATTCTGGCTGTGTCTCTCGGGAGAGATCTACATCCGGCTCCTGTCGGCCTGCACTTCTTTGCTTCATCCATCTTGTCTAATTGGATGGCTATATATGCATGGGCCACATGTGGGACAGGCTCTGTATGGGTGTTCCTTCTGTGTCTGTTTTAATGTTTGCCTGTCTATTCCCTGCCAAGGGTATTTTTGTTCCCCTTTTAAAGAAGGAGTGAAGTATTCACATTTTGATCATCCGTCTTGAGTTTCATTTGTTCTAGGCACCTAGGGTAATTCAAGCCTTTGGGCTAATAGCCACTTATCAATGAGTGCATACCATGTGTGTTTTTCTGTGATTGGGTTACCTCACTCAGGATGATATTTTCCAGTTCCGACCATTTGCCTATGAATTTCATAAAGTCATTGTTTTTGATAGCTGAGTAATATTCCATTGTGTAGATGTACCAAATTTCCGGATCCATTCCTCTGTTGAAGGGCATCTGGGTTCTTTCCAGCTTCCGGCTATTATAAATAATGCTGCGATGAATATCGTGGAGCACGTGTCTTTTTTTATATGTTGGGGCATCTTTTGGGTATATGCCCAAGAGAGGTATAGCGGATCATCGGGCAGTTCAATGTCCAATTTTCTGAGGAACCTCCAGACTGATTTCCAGAATGGTTGTACCAGTCTGCAATCCCACCAACAATGGAGGAGTGTTCCTCTTTCTCCACATCCTCGCCAGCATCTGCTGTCACCTTAGTTTTTGATCTTAGCCATTCTCACTGGTGTGAGGTGAAATCTCAGGGTTGTTTTGATTTGCACTTACCGTATGACTAAAGATGTTGAACATTTCTTTAGGTGTTTCTCAGCCATTCGGCATTCCTCAGCTATGAATTCTTTGTTTAGCTCTGAACCCCATTTTTGAATAGGGTTATTTGTCTCCTTGCGGTCTAACTTCTTGAGTTCTTTGTATATTTTGGATATAAGGCCTCTATCTGTTGTAGGATTGGTAAAGATCTTTTCCCAATCTGTTGGCTGCCGTTTTGTCCTAACCACAGTGTCCTTTGCCTTACCGAAGCTTTGCAGTTTTATAAGATCCCATTTGTCAATTCTTGATCTTAGAGCATAAGCCATTGGTGTTTTGTTCAGGAATTTTTTAACAGTGCCCATGTGTTCCAGATGCTTCCCTAGTTTTTCTTCTATTAGTTTGAGTGTATCTGGTTTGATGTGTAGGTCCTTGTTCCACTTGGACTTAAGCTTTGTACAGGGTGATAAGCATGGATCGATATGCATTCTTCTACATGTTGACCTCCAGTTAAACCAGCACCATTTGCTGAAAAGGCTATCTTTTTTCCATTTGATGGTTTTGGCTCCTTTGTCAAAAATCAAGTGCCCATAGGTGTGTGGGTTCATTTCTGGGTCTTCAATCCTGTTCCATTGGTCTATCTGTCTGTCTCTGTACCAATACCATGCAGTTTTTATCACTATTGCTCTGTTATACTGCTTGAGTTCAGGGATAGTGATTCCCCCTGAAGTCCTTTTATTGTTGAGGATAGTTTTAGCTATCCCTGGTTTTTTGTTATTCCAGATGAATTTGCAAATTGTTCTGTCTAACTCTTTGAAGAATTGGATTGGTATTTTGATGGGGATTGCATTGAATCTGTAGATCGCTTTTGGTAAAATGGCCATTTTTACTATATTAATCCTGCCAATCCATGAGCATGGGAGTTCTTTCCATCTTCTGAGGACTTCTTTTACTTCATTCTTAGAGCATGAGGTCATTATTCTTCATTGTTGCTCTTGTTGTGTGACCATTACACCTACTCCACAAAGAATGAAAAAACAAATTCTTCCCCTAAAGGACATGATAGTTATACATAAAAACAGATTGAGAAAAGTCAGCAATATACACAATACTATCAGATAAAGGGAAGTCACTAGGTTTTGTGCAAATTTAGAAAAGGAGTTTCAATATAAGATGAAGAATATCTTATTTGAAGTAGATTCATTCGCTGCACACTTCTATGCCTAGGAGCTGCCCAGTCCCAGGTTGTGTGTGTGTGTGTGTGTGTGTGTGTGTGTGTGTGTGTGTGTGTGTCTGTGTTTATAAATGACATTTCTCAAATCTTAGCAAAATGTAGAGGTCTGGATGTTTGGCAGCCTAATTATTTTCTTCTTGTTTAGGCATTCCAGCTCAATAAAAATACAGAAAAAACATAACTGAAGCCCTGTGTTTGCAGTTATCTGGACTAAATGTGACGTAAAAATTCCCTGTGCAACAACTGGGCAGTGGCTTTATATATGTATGAAAACTGCCTTTAAAGTTAATGATGCCTCATGAAATAGTAATGGAACTTATTAAAGTACAAGCAGATGATTACACACACACATATAGTCCCTTAAAACTGCTAAAGCAGCATCTTATTACAGACAAAAGAAATTTAAGTATTTCTTTTTAAAAAAGTCTTATTTTATAACATTTCATGAAATTTTTGACCACAGCAAAAATACCGAAACTATATAATATATTGAAGCATTGTTGTGAGAAATTCAGCCAAGAACTATTATGCAAACTAAATATATATAGAGATAAAATTAAAACTGAACATTTGTATTTGGCTTAACACATTTCACAATGAAAATCTATATTTATGCATGTGTTTATATATGCATGTGTATCGGTATACATGTGTTTGTGTATATGTGTTTTAGCTTTACTCAACCTAAGTAATATTTTAGCATTTATGTGCTTAACATATATACATATATAACTAGGCCTGTAGCATGAAACTTTCAAATGCTTTTATCTTCCTAAACCAGAATCAACCATATATGTATGTATATATATATATGGAAAGTGTCACTATTTTTAAGAATAATTTAAGCACATGTCTCTAGAAAAATAATTAAGCAAAATTCTGTGTGAGCTGAAATAAAAATTGATAGTGCACATATTTTACAGAACTTTCTGTTTTATAATTCATACTGAATATCTGCAGAAAACAGAGTTGCATTGTGGTTCTCTTTGGAATCTGGATTTTGTATATAATTTAATTCACTATGAATCCTACGCCTTGTAAATAAACAAAATAAAACATTCTCTGTGGTTTCTGAAAATAAAAGTCATCTGCGTTTCTAGGACATTTGTAACTGTACCAGTATGTTTAAAAAAAAAAATAGGATATCAGAATCACTCAGACTGATTCAGCCACCATCTTCCCCAATGATTAATTCTGGTAAAAAAAAAAAAGATGAACTATTTATCTAGATGATAAATATTTTAATATTACTACAATGTCTAAATGTTGTTTGAAGCATGTAATCATCACTGTTGCAGAGGATCAAACTGTGCAATGTTAGTTATTTAGCAAGTTGTCACAGGCAGTTGGTTAGCATTGATTTGTGTAAAACACATACACAAGGTCAGAAAAGAAGAGTGATGATTAGTATTTTTCAATAAAAATGTTTAATATTTAAGCATTAATACAGAAAATTATACACCTGTGGTTATTTTGGCTATGTTCACAATTAGTGGGAATTAAAATCAATCCAGCTTATGAAAAGATGCAGATACTGTGGTTGCATATATGTACTGAAATATTCTGCTTTAATAAAAAAAATCTTGAAATTTACAGGAATGTGAATGGAACAAGAAAAAAATATAATTAGTGCAGTCATGTGAAAGAAATTTTTCATGCTTTCTCTTATATCTGGATATTACCTTCATTTTTAAAAAAAATTGTACATTTTAGCATGGAGTACGTATGGCAATCAATAATCTTGTAAGGAGTCTTTGGGGGTGTATGCAGTTATGTTGGTGGGAAACAGATCGAAGGTGAGATTGAAATGTATAGAGGAAAGTTCAAATAGATTGTGCAGTGATGTGGAACAGAAATGAGTACGCAAGGAAACATTAATCAAAAGGAAATGTGCATGAAGAAACTACATACAAACCTGAAATCTTGCAACCCAAATCAAAAATGTAAAAAAAAATAAGATAAAGAGCACTCAAGATTCTGAAAAGTGCAGAGAGGGAACTAATCAAAGGCCAAGAGTTAAGTAAGAAGGGAGTAAGCATTGAAGACTAATGAAGAGTAAAGTGTACATTAAATAAAACTAAGGACATCAGAATAAGCCTTAAGAAACTCAACCAGTATATAAGCTATACGAATATGATTTAAAAAAAGAAATGAAACCATCTTTGAACAGAGGTATCCTGCAAGGAGGAAGAATTCTTCTCCCCAAGAGAATTAGGCAAGTATGTCAGTGAAAATTTCACTGTCCCACAGAGGTAGCTATATGCAACTGGTCACAGGATCACCAAAACAAGAAAATTTTTTTGTAACTGCTCCTGGTTACCCATCATAAGTAGATGATAACCGATTGATGAAAATTCTATTCAGGAATATCTCAGCAGAGAAGGAAGAGGAAGAAACAAGGAGTCTTAAAGTCCTTTCATAAACAATCTGTCTGAGTCTAAAGCAGTTTTAATTTAGGTAAAATTTGTATCATTTTTCTATAATGGCCATAACAGTCAAATAATACTACATGACCATGACAACTATATTATATTATCACATTATAATATGGACTACAAAATTATTCTAAATCATTTAATTTTAAAAGATCTACTGCAAAAGATGTTGAATGAACTGCCCCTTTTGTGGTACCATTCACAGAATACTTTTGTACAATAGGCTAACATGTACTCATATTCTATGAGCACAGATAAAACAAAAACAATGTTTTAGAAAGGAAATTTGTTGCTGTAGCCAATTAAAGCTACTCAAATCACCCCAGGGGCAGTGGTACTTATTCTCACTACCTTACCCCAATGATCTGAGTTCTTGAATGAAACACACACACACACACACACACACACACACACACAGACACACACACACACACACGTCTGCACACATGTGCAACGTTCTATTCTAATATGCCTTACACAGCTCAATGGTTGGACTACTCCTAAACTTACATGTTGCTAACAGCTCTCCTCCAATACTTTTCAGTTATTACTTACTAAAATCTATATTTTATCTTTGCTATCTTAGACTCTATGGGGGGTGGGGAGCTGGGGCAGCTCTTCCCGTGATCATACATGGTTGGAATGCTCTCTCTTCTGCAGGTCTGGAGCCTGGATCTTATACCCTTCTCAGTCTGGCATGATGATTTGTCTTTTCTGCTAGTCCTATTGCCCATGAATGCTAAATTCCTGCATCTGTCTTCCTGTCCAACCATTGGCCACCGACAACTTTATTAACCAATCAAAGCCAACTGGGAGCAGGGACCCTCAGCAGCTTACATATGAATCTCATGCAATTTTGGAAACCCAGTCAACATAATATAAGTATTAAACTAAATCCACAACAGAATTTAATCCAGGTTAGTCCTGTTTCCAGAGAAATGCCAAAATCATTTTCTGTTAAGTACTTCATTGCACTATTATTCCTATTCTTCTCAGTGATGATTAGAAAGAGTAGTAGGATGAACAACAGCTTCTAGGAAGACGTGTCTTCTTAATAAAACTTGTCTAATGCCAAACATTTGTTGGACAGAGGCATAATATTCAGAGAACTATACAAAATAAAGTGTTTATTATTAATAGAGAATCTATGAAAGCACACATTCAGAACAGCAGTTTGTGCTCTCTACTGTACCTCTGGACTGAACATACATCATTAATGGAGTAGATGCATGTTTCACACTGAAACAATTGGGACTCTGTAAAGCACAGCATGAATAAGACATATAAACACAAAAAGGCACACATCTGCATACATACACACCTACTTACCTGCACTCAGTGAACATTTTTCATTACAACTGATTGTTTATTGGTGGAATTATAAAGATTAAAATATACAATTCCTCTACAACTTAGTTTTGAGGCTGACGTTTATATTTCTAAAATATGAATTACACCTACATTTTAAGATGGCAAAAATTCTCAACACTTCTATGATTTATAAATGGTGTATAATTGTAAGTCATTGAACTGCAGTCACTGATTTTCCAGATCATCTGAGTAATCTATAAAAAGGACGCATCATTGTACTGTCAAAATGAGTGATTATGACGTTTATCATCAGGAACAAAGGCTATTGTTTTAAACATGATTTTAATATTTTATAATCACACACGTTACATGCTTGTCCTACAATGAGTCAATTTATTAGTCACTGTTAAATAAAGAATAAAACTAGGAAGTTTGTACTTAGTTGTTTATTAGTCATTGACTTCTAGAAATGTGTGTGGCTTGAACACCTACATATGCTATTTAATTTATACCCTAAAAAGTAGGTCATGCTTATGCCAATAAATGACAATCTTAAAAATGACAAACTCTGATAACATTTAAATAACAGGAACAAATTTATTCAGCCAATCTGGCAGCTTCTGTGACTGTCATGTTGCCACTTATATTACTCTTCTCAAGCACAGCCATCTGCCAGAGCAAAATTTTCTCTAGCCCTTTCCAAGAAGATAGTAAAGATTTGTGGTAGAATCATTTTCCTTGTCTAAAAGAGTGAAATTTAAAATTCTTCAATGTCAGCAAGGTGATTCAGCAAAGGTGCTTGCTGCCAGAGTTAAAGACCAGAGTTAGACCTGTGACTTCTACAAACTGGGTGAGAACAACCTTTGCATTTTGTGCTATGACCAGCTCTGCTTGCTCTGGGCAATTCTATGTATGCTCCACTAAATACATACATATATACATATATGCACATATACATATAAATGTATATAAAATAAAGATTTTAAAGTATGCAAAACAAAAATATAGCAATAATAACAAGACAAAAACAGTATTCCCTTCATTTGGCATCAGGTCATGTCAGGACTGTTACACATCAGTATTTCTATGCTGCAGGGCACAAGGTATTCTCTCAAGAGAAGAAGAAAACTTACATATCACAAAATGTGCTGTTTAGATTTTTGACATCTTGACACATATCTAGACATATCTAAGAAGAGGTAAACTTGGCTGTTGTTTTATTTATACATTTTTCATAGAATATATTCTAATCAAAGTTTCCATTTCCATTTCCTAATTCTCTCCATATCTTTTCCACCCACCCAACGCTATACTCTTCCTCTTTGGTAAATATATATATAGGAACAAATAGCACACAAATTAGAATTTAAAAAATAATAACAAAGATAAAGCACAAGAAGCACACACACACACACACACACACACACACACACACACACACAAACATACACTAAAAACACAAAACCAAAAATACACAGGATGTAGTATGATAGGTTCCCAGTACTCCTGGAAGAATATAGACATGGACTCTTTTTTCCTCTACTACACATGCAGATGGAGCCATGGGTCCCTCCATACTCTTTGGTTGGTGGTTTAGTGCCTGGGAGATCGAGTGTGACTGTTTGGTTGATATTGTTGCTCTTCCAACAGGGTTGCAAACCCCTTCAGTTCCTTCAGTCCTTTCTCTAACTCCTCCTTTGAGATCCCTAGGCTCAGTCTGATGGTAAGCTGCAAGCTTTCTCATCTCTATCAGTAAGGCTTTGGCAAAGAGTCTCAGGAGACATCCATATAAGGCTCCTGTCAGCAAGGACTTCTTGGCCTCTGCAATATTGTCTGTTTTTGTGTCCAGATATGTGATGGATTCCCAAGTAGGCCAGTCTCTGGATGGCCTTTCCTTCCATCTCTGCTCCACTCTTTGTCTCTGTATTTCCTCCTGTGAGTGTTTTGTTCTTACTTCTAAGATGGACTGGAGCAAAACAAACAAAGATCCTACAAAGAAAGAGAAATTCAGACCAATTTCCCACATGAATATCATGCAAAAATGCTAATAAAATTCTCACAAAACAAATCCAAGAACACATTAAAACAATCATTCACCATGTTCAAGTAGGCTTCATCCCAGGGATTCAGAGATGGTTCAATATATAGAATGTAATCCACCATATAAACTAACTCATATAAAGAAAAATATGATCATCTCATTAGATGCTGAGAAAACATTTGACAAAATTTATCACCCCTTCATGGGAAAAGTCTTGGAAATATCAGGAGTTCAAGGACCATATCTAAACATAGCAAAAGCAATATACAGCATACCAGTAGCCAATATCAAAGTAAATGAAGAGAAACTTAAGGCAATCCCACTAAAATCAGGGACTAGACAAGGCTATTCACTCTCGCCCTACCTATTCAATATAGTACCTGAAGTCCTAGCCTTAGCAATTAAACAATAAAATGATGTCAAAGGATACAAATTGGAAAGGAAGAAGTCAAAATATCACTATTTGCAGGTGCTATGATTGTATACTGAAGTGACCCCAAAAGTGCCACCAGAGAACTCCTACAGCTGATAAATAACATCAGCAAAAGGACTTGATAAAAAATTAACTGAAAGAAAAGTAGCCTCCCACTACTCAAAGGATAAACAGGATGAGAATGAAATTAGAGAAATGACACCAATCACAATGGTCACAAATAATAAAAAATACCAATACCTTTGTGTGACTCTCACCAAGCAAATGAAAGATATGTATGACAAGAACTTCTAGTCTATTTCTTCAAGAAAGAAATAGAAGAAGATCTCAAAAGATGCAAAGACCTCCTATGCTAAGGATTGTGAGGAATAATGTATTAAAAATGGCCATTGTGCCAAAATAAATCTACAGAGTCAATATAATCCCCGTCAAAACCCCAACTCAATTCTTCCTAGATTTAAAAGAGCAAATTACTGATACATTATGAATAAAAAAGCAGGGTATCAAAAACTATTCTTAATAATAAAATAAATTCTGGGGGAATAACCATCCCTTACATAAGCTATATTACAGAGTAATAGTGATAAAAAAAACTGTATGGCATTGGTACAGAGACAGGCAGATTGATCAATGGAATAGAATTGAAGACACAGAAATGAAACCACACCCTATGTTCCCTTCATCTTCAACAAAGGCGCTAAAACCATCCAGTGGAAAAAATGATAGCACTTTCAACAAATGGGGCTGGTTCAATTGGAGGTCAACATGTAGAAGAATGCAAATTGGTCCATTCTTATCTCCTTGTACAAAGCTCAAATGGATCAAGACCTCCACATATAAACAGATACATTGAAACTAGTAGAAGAAAAAGTGGGGAAGTGACTTAAACAAATGGGCATGGGGGAAAATTTCCTGAACAGAACACTAATGGCTTATGCTCTAAGATCAAGAATTGACAAATGTGACCTCATAAAATTGCAAAGCTTCAGTAAGGTAAAGGACACTCCTAAGAGGACAAAATGTCAATCAGCAGATTGGGAAAATATCTTTCCCAATCTCAAGAAGTTAGAGTCCAGAAAACCAAATTTCCCAATTTAAAAAAATGGGATATAGGGTTAAACAAATAATTCTTAACTGAAGAATATCGAATGGCCTAGAAGCACCTAACAAAGTGTTTAACATCCTTAGTTATTTGAGAAATGCAAATCAAAACAACCCTGAGATTCTAACTCATGCCAGTCAGAATGGCTAAGATCAAAAATTCAAGTGACACAGATGCTGGCAAGGGTTTGGAGAAAGAGGAACACTCAGTCCTCCATTGTTGGTAGGATACAACCACTCTGAAAATTAGTCTGGGCATTCCTCAGAAAATTGGACATAGTACTACCTGAAGACCCAGATATACCACTCATGGACATATACCCAAAATATGCTCCCACATAAAACAAGAACATATGCTCCACGATGTTTCTAGCAGTCTTATTTATAATAGCCAGAAGCTGGAAAGAACACAGTTGTCCTTCAACAAAGGAATGGACACAGAACATTTGGAGTACTACTCAGCTATGAAAACAATGAGTACACGAACTTTTTAGGCAAACTTTTGGAACTAGAAAATAACCCCCTGACTGAGCTAGACCAGTAACAAAAGAACACACATGGTATGCACTCACTAATAAATGGATATTAGCCCTAAGTTTGGAATACCAAGATATAATTCACAGAACCACGTGCTTCAGACATGGACCTTTATTTGTAACCAAAAATTATCTTCAATTGACATCCACTTCCAAAGGAAAAATTATTTTTCCCAATAAATTTTGATTAGGTTACTTAACCACCCTTAGGTGTAGGCAGCATTCATAACAATAGATGGACAATATAATCGTAAGTCTATAGCTTTTTAAAAAAATTGTATCATATTTTCTGGTTTATATTCATTGTCTTACAAATATTTTGTATGTATATTATGGAATCGGAAATCATAATTGGTAAGAATGTCTCTAGAAGTTTGGTTATTTTTTCTTTATTAACTTGAGTATTTCTTATGTATATTTCAATTGTTATTCCCTTTCCCGGTTTCCCGAACCAACATCCCCCTAAACCCTCCCCCTCCCCTTCTATATGGTTGTTCCCCTCCCCATCCTCCCCCCATTACCGCCCTTACCCCAACAATCACGTTCACTGGAGGTTCAGTCTTAGCAGGAACAAGGGCTTCCCCTTCCACTGGTGCTCTTACTAGGCTATTCATTGCTACCTATGAGGTTGGAGTCCAGGGTCAGTCCTTGTATAGTCTTTGGGTAGTGGCTTAGTCCAGTCCTTTCTCTGATTCTTTCAACGGGGGTCCCTTTCTCAGTTCAGTGGTTTGATGCTGGCATTCGCCTGTAAATTTGCTGCATTCTGGCTGTGTCTCTCAGGAGAGATCTACATCCGGTTCCTGTCAGGCCTGAACTTCTTTGCTTCATCCATCTTGTCTAATTGGGTGGCTGTATATGCATGGGCCACATGTGGGACTGGCTCTGAATGGGTGATCCTTCTGCCACTGTTTTAATCTTTGCCTCCTATTCCCTGTCAAGGGTAGTATTGTTCCCCTTTTAAAGAATGAGTGAAACATTCACATTTTGATCATCCTTGAGTTTCATGTGTTCTGTGCAACTAGGGCAATTCAAACATTGGGGCTAATAGTCAATAATCAATGAGTGCATACCATATGTGTTTTTCTGTGATTGGGTTACCTCACTCAGAATGATATTTTTCGGTTCCCTCCATTTGCCTATGAATTTCATAAAGTCATTGTTTTTTTGTTTTTTTATTAACTTGAGTATTTCTTATTTCTTATATACATTTCAAGTGTTATTCACTTTCCCGGTTTCCGGGCAAACATCCCCTTCCCCCCTCCCCTTCTTTATGGGTGTTCCCCTCCCAACCCTCCCCCCATTGCTGCCCTCCCTCCAACAATCTAGTTCACTGGGGGTTCAGTCTTAGCAGGACCCAGGGCTTCCCCTTCCACTGGTGCTCTTACTAGGATATTCATTGCTACCTATGAGGTCAGAGTCCAGGGTCAGTCCATGTATAGTCTTTAGGTAGTGGCTTAGTCCTGGAAGCTCTGGTTGCTTGGCATTGTTGTACATATGGGGTCTCGAGCCTTCAAGCTCTTCAGTTCTTTCTCTGATTCCTTCAACGGGGATCCTATTCTCAGTTCAGTGGTTTGCTGCTGGCATTCGCCTCTGTATTTGCTGTATTCTGGCTGTGTCTCTCAGGAGCGATCTGCATCCGGCTCCTGTTGGTCTGCACTTCTTTGCTTCATCCATCTTGTCTAATTGGGTGGCTGTATACGTATGGGCCACATGTGGGGCAGGCTCTGAATGGGTGTTCCTTCAGTCTCTGTTTTAATCTTTGCCTCTCTCTTCCCTGCCAAGGGTATTCTTGTTCCCCTCTTAAAGAAGGAGTGAAGCATTCACATTTTGATCATCCGTCTTGAGTTTCATTTGTTCTAGGCATCTAGGGTAATTCAAGCATTTGGGATAATAGCCACTTATCAATGAGTGCATACCATGTATGTCTTTCTGTGATTGGGTTACCTCACTCAGGATGATATTTTCCAGTTCCGACCATTTGCCTACGAATTTCATAAAGTCATTGTTTTTGATAGCTGAGTAATATTCCATTGTGTAGATGTACCACATTTTCTGTATCCATTCCTCTATTGAAGGGCATCAGGGTTCTTTCCAGCTTCTGGCTATTATAAATAAGTCCACTATGAACATAGTGGTGAATGGCTTTGTTATATGTTGGGGCACCTTTTGGGTATATGCCCAAGAGAGGTATAGCTGGGTCCTTAGGTAGTTCAATGTCCAATTTGATGAGGAACCTCCAGACTGATTTCCAGAATGGTTGTACCAGTCTGCAATCCCACCAACAATGGAGGAGTGTTCCTCTTTCTCCACATCCTCACCAGCATTTGCTGTCACCTGAGTTTTTGATCTTAGCCATTCTCACTGGTGTGAGGTGAAATCTCAGGGTTGTTTTGATTTGCACTTACCTTATGACTAAAGATGTTGAACATTTCTTTAGGTGTTTCTCAACCATTTGGCATTCCTCAGCTGTGAATTCTTTGTTTAGCTCTGAACCCCATTTTTTATTGGGTTATTTGTCTCCCTGCGGTCTAACTTCTTGAGTTCTTTGTACATTTTGGGTATAAGCCCTCTATCTGTTCTAGGATTGGTAAGGGTCTTTTCCCAATTTGTTGGCTGCCGTTTTGTCCTAACAACAGTGTCCTTTGCCTTACAGAAGCTTTGCAGTTTTATGAGATCCCATTGGTCGATTTTTGATCTTAGAGCATAAGCCATTGGTGTTTTGTTCAGGAAATTTTCACCAGTGCCCATGTGTTCGAAATGCTTCCCCACTTTCTCTTCTAGTATTTTGAGTGTATCTGGTTTGAAGTGGAGGTCCTTGATCCACTTGGACTTAAGCTTTGTACAGGGTGATAAGCATGGATCTCTCTGTATTCTACATGTTGACCTCCAGTTGAACCAACACCATGTGCTGAAAATGCTATCTATTTTCCATTGGATGGTTTTGGCTCCTTTGTCAAAAATCAAGTGCCCATAGGTGTGTGGGTTCATTTCTGGGTTTTCAATTCTATTCCACTGGTCTATCTGTCTGTCTCTGTACCAATACCAAGCAGTTTTTATAACTAATGCTCTGTAATACTGCTTGAGTTCAGGGATACTGATTCCCCCAGAAGTCCTTTTGTTGTTGAGGATAGTTTTAGCTATCCTGGGTTTTTTGTTATTCCAGATGAATTTGCAAATTGTTCTGTCTAATGCTTTGAAGAATTGGATTGGTATTTTGATGGGGATTGCATTGAATCTGTGGATCGCTTTTGGTAAAATGGCCATTTTTGCTATATTAATCCTGCCAATCCATGAACATTGGAGATCTTTCCATCTTCTGAGGTTTTCTTCAATTTCTTTCTTCAGATGCTTGAAGTTCTTATTGTACAGATCTTTGACTTGCTTGGTTTAAGTCACACCGAGGTATTATATATTATTTGGGACTATATAAAACAACATTGAGGGTGTTGTTTCACTAATTTCCTTCTCGTCTTGTTTCTCTTTTGTGTAGAGGAAGGCTACTGATTTACTTGAGTTAATTGTATACCCAGTCACTTTGCTGAAGTTGTTTACTAGGTTTAGTAGTTCTCTGGTGGAACTTTTCAGATCACTTAAATATTCTGTCATATCATCTGCAAATAGTGATATTTTGACTTCTTCTTTTCCAATCTGTATCCCCTTGATCTCCTTTTGTTGTCTGATTGCTCTGGCCAGAACTTCAAGAACTATTTTGAATAAGTAGGGAGAGAGTGTGCAGCCTTGTCTAGTCCCTGATTTTAGTGGGATTGCTTCAATTTTCTGTCCATTTAGTTTAATGTTAGTGACTGGTTTGCTGTATAGGGCTTTTACTATGTTTAGGTATGGGCCTTGAATTACTTTTATCATGAAGTTGTGTTCAATTTTGTCAAATGCTTTCTCAGCATCTAATGAAATGATCTTGTGGTTCATTTCTTTCAGTTTGCTTATATAAGGGATCACTTTGATGGTTTCCCATATATTAAACCATCACTGCATGCCTGGGATGAAGCCTATTTGATCATGGTGGACAATTGTTTTGATGTACTCTTGGATTCAGATTGCCAGAATTTTATTGAGTATTTTTGCATCAGTATTCATCAGGGAAATTGATCTGAAGTTCTCTTTCTGTTTTGGGTCTTTGTGTGGCTTAGTTATAAGAGTAATTGTGGCTTCATAGAAGGAAATTCATTACCGCTCAATGTGTTTCAATTTTATGGAATAGTTTGGATACTATTGGTATGAGGTTTTCTATAAAGGTCTAATAGAATTCTGCACTGAACCCATATGGACCTGGGCTCTTTTTGGTTGGGAGGCCTTTAATGACTGCTTTATTTCGTTAGGAGTTATGGGGTTGTTTAAATAGTTTATCTGTTTCTGATTTAACTTCGGTACCTGGTATCTGTCTAGGAAATTGTCCATTTCCTGCAGATTTTCATGTTTTGTTGAATATAGGCTTTTATAGTAGGATCTGATGATTTTTTGAATTTCCTCTGATTCTGTAGTTATGTGTCCCTTTTCATTTCTGATTTTGTTAATTTGTACACACTCTCTGTGTCCTCTTGTTAGTCTGGTAAAGGGTTTATCTAGCTTATTGATTTTCTCAAAGAACCACCTTTTGGTTCTGTTGATTCTTTCTATGGTCCTTTTTTTCTACGTGGTTGATTTCAGCTGTGAGTTTGATTATTTACTGCCTTCTACTTCTCCTGGGTGTATTTGCTTCTTTTTTTCTAGAGCTTTAAGGTGTGCTGTCAAGCTGGTGATACATGCTCGCTCCTATTTCTTTCTGCAGGCACTCACAGCTGTGAGTTTTCTTCTTAGCACGGCTTTCATTGTGTCCCATAAATTTGGGTATGTTGTACCTTCATTTTCATTAAATTCTAAGAAGTCTTTAATTTCTTTCTTTATTTCTTCCTTGACCAGGTTATCACTGAGTAGAGCATTGTTCAACTTCCATGTATATGTGTGCGTTCTTCCCTTATTGTTACTGAAGATCAGCTTTAGCCCGTGGGGGTCTGATAGGACTCATGGGATTATTTCTATCTTTCTGTATCTGTTGAGGCCTGTTTTATGACCGATTGTATGGTCAATTTTGGAGAAAGTACCATGAGGTGCTGAGAAGAAGGTATATCCTTTTGCTTTAGAACAGAATGTTCTATAAATATCTGTTAAGTCCATTTGGTTCATAACTTCTCTTAGTCTGCCTACTTCTCTGTTTAATTTCTGTTTCCATGACCTGTCCATTGACGAGAGTGGGGTATTGAAATCTCCTACTATTATCGTGTGAGGTACAGTGGGTGTTTTGAGCTTTATTAAGGTTTCTTTTATGTATTTAGGTGCCCTTGTGTTTGGAGCATAGATATTTAGGATTGAAAGTTTATCTTGGTGGATTTTTCTTTTGATGAATATGAGGTGTCCTTCCTTATCTTTTTTGATGGCTTTTAGTTGAAAATTGATTTTATTCGATATTAGAATGGCTACTGCAGCTTTCTTCTTCAGAACATTTGCTTGGGAAGTTGTTTTCCAACCTTTCACTCTGAGGTAGTATCTGTCCTTGTCTCTGAGGTGTGTTTCCTGTAGGGAGAGGAATGCAGGGTCCTCTTTGCGTATCCAGTTTGTTAATCTATGTCTTTTTATTGGGGAATTGAGTTGAGAGATATTAAGCAATAGTTATTGTTGCTTCCTGTTATATACATATTTGGATGTGAGGTTATGTTTGTGTGCTTTTCTTCTCTTTGTTTTGTTGCCAAGTCAATTAGTTTCTTTTTATTCTAGGTTGTAGCTTGCCTCCTAATGTTGTGCTTTACCATTTATTATCCTTTGTAGCGCTGGATTTGTAGAAAGATATTGTGTAAATTTGGTTTTGTCATGGAATATTTTGGTTTCTCCATCTTGGTCAATTGAGAGTTTTGCTGGATACAGTAACCTGGGCTGGCATTTGTGTTCTCTTAGGGTCTGTATAGCATCTGTCCAGGATCATAGTCTCTGGTGAGAAATCAGGTGTGATTATGATAGGACTACCTTTATATGTTACTTGACATTTTTCCCTTAATGCTTTTAACATTCTTTCTTTGTTTCGTGCATTTGGTGGTTTGACTATTATGTGACATGATGAATTTCTTTTCTGCTCCCATCTATTTGTAGTTCTGTAGGCTTCTTTTATGTTTATGGGCATCTCTTTCTTTAGGTTAGGGAAGTTTTCTTCTATGATTTTGTTGAAGATATTTACTGGTCCTTTGAGCTTGGAATTTTCACTCTCTTCTATACCTATTGTCCTTAGGTTTGATCTTCTCATTGTGTCCTGGATCTCCTGTATGTTTTGGACCAATGGCTTTTTCCGTTTTACATTATCTTTGACAGTTATGTCGATGATTTCTATGGAATCTTCTGCTCCTGAGATTCTCTCTTCTATCTCTTGTATTCTGTTGGTGATGCTTTTATCTACGCCTCCTTGTCTCTTCCTTTGGTTTTCTATATCCAGGGTTGTCTCCCTTTGTGCTTTCTTTCTTGCTTCTACTTCCATTTTTATTTCCTTCACCTGTTTGATTGTGTTTTCCTGGAATACTTTTTGGGATTTCTGTTATTCCTCTCTATAGGCTTCTACTTGTTTATTTATGTTTTTGTCCGTTTCTTTTTATGTCTTTCTTGAAGTCCTCCATCATCATGATCAAATGTGATTTTAAATCTAGATCTTGCTTCTCTGGTGTGTTTGGATATTCAGTGTTTCCTTTGGTGGGGGAATTGGGCTCCTATGATGCCATTTCATCTTTGTGTCTGTTGCTTGGGTTCCTGTGCTTGCCTCTGGCCATCAGGTTGTCTCTGGTGTTACCTTATTCTGCTATTTCTGACAGTGGCTGGACCGTCCTATAGGTCTGTGTGTTAGGAGTGCTGAAGACCTGTTTTCCTGCTTTTTTTTTTCCAGCCAATTATGGGAACAGAGTATTCTGCTTTCTGGTGTGTAGTCTTTCCTGTCTACTGGTCTTCAGCTGTTCCTGTGGCCCTGTGTCCTGAGTCCACCAGGCACGTCCCTTGGAGCAGAAACGTAGGTCTTACCTTTGGTCCTGCAACTGTAGTGCCTCCTGGGGGGCTGCTTTTGAGCTCTCCATGAGGGCAGGAACCACGAAGTCCTGCGCGGCCTTTTCCAGGGGCCCTGATGCACCAGGGTCTCAGATGGTGTTTGGTGTTTTCCTCTGGAGTCAGAAATGTGGGCAGAGTGTAGTCTCCTCTGGCTTTCAGGCGTGTCTGCCCCTCTGAAGATTTAACTCTCCCCCCCCACGGGATTTGGGTGCAGGGAGCTTTTGATCAGGTCCCTTCAGATCTGGGCGGGGTCTCATCCACAGGGACCAGCCGATTGAGTGCTGAGATACAAAATTTAATTGCTTGATAATATACCCCTTTATTCAATTTTTGAACTGACTTCCAATTTTCATTTACTCAAATAAAGCTATTGTAACTAATATACTATTTTTTGCTTATAAAATTATGAAAATAGCTTTTTAAAAATAGGACCCCCTTTGGTGAGGAATTAGAGGAAGTATTGAAAGTATTGAAGGAGCTTGCAATCTGATAAAAACAACAATGCCAACTAACCAGAGCTTCCAGGTACTAAACCACTACCAAAAGACTATACATGGACTGACCCAGAGCTCCAACTGCATAAGTAGCAGAGAATAGCGTTGTTGAGGCACCAGTACAAGGAGAAGCCCTTGGTCCTGTCAAGGTTGAACCCCCAGTGCAGGGGAATATGTGGGGGAAAAAGGGGGATGTATAGGGGGAATACCCGTATGGAGGAAGGGGAGGGGAGTGATTGGGAGCTTATGGACAGGAAACGGGGAAGGGAAATAACATTTAAAATGTAGGTAAAGAAATATGTAATAAAAAGTTTTTAAAAATTGTACATAATATATAGGAATAAAATGTTAGTGTTTCATATCATATTTATATGAAAAACTACTGTTAATATCTGGACATTTAAACACTAAAAAATGTCTACTTTTACACTACAGTACTTAATTACATATTTTATTTAGTTGATAATTAAGGACAATAAAGATCAGAATCACACCTAAGAACTACTTCTAAACATGTTCACATTGCCCTTGTCCTATTAGCTATCTTCCTCCCCTACATTTGGTCAGTGGGGTGTAAGTGAGGTTGAAGCATTTAAAAACACTTATTAAAGAAGATTTTGAAAAATATCAGCCTACAAATGTAAGTGGTAGTTTAGTTAAAACTAATACATATATGTTGCAGGAAAAATAAAAAAAGTGGCAGAACTGGTTCCAGCACATAACCTGGCAGTCACTAGTTCCCCTCCTCCCCCAACGGTGCATTGGAACTAGTACTAATTTACCTCAAATTATTATCTTTCCTGGTGGTTCTCTGGTAGCCTCGAACTCTCAGGTTCTAGCTACCCAGTAAAATCAAAACTCAACAAACTGTAACCCAACAATCACATTTATATGTTAAATTCTCAATCCACAATACATTCACACAGTAAATTCACTGCCAATAAAAATATAAACCTCCCACCTAGACAAGATAACACTGACTAGTCCACCTGGATCTGGATCATCGTCTCTATCTTGATTCCCTGCTTCTCCTCCTCCTCTCTCTTTCCTAAACTCTTTCTCCACCTACCCTTCCTTCTCATTCAATGATAGGTTTTCCCTTATCTCTGGACCTGCCTTGTTTTATAATGACATCACCCTGCACATATACTCTTGAAAAACACTGGAGAAAGCTATTCTGAAATTGCTTGGTGCAGTGAGTCCAAACTTACGGAACTTCAAATTGTTTGATGTGAATGGTATACTTGTTGAAGAAAGAGTGGTCTTTTCCTAAACAAACAAACAAAAACAGATATTAGAGCATTACATGGTCTTTTAGAAAGCTTAAAGGGTAGATCAAAACTACAGTGAATGTTGTAATGAAGCTATGCTTTATAATGAAACAGACATGGCTTTTGCTAGTGCACTTGTGTGATAGGAAATGTCTCTAGCATTTCAGTTTCTGATATATGGGAAAATCTAGCAATAGGTTCACAGATGTTTAAACACAAGAGAACATTCTGACCATCAAGAAACATGACTATCAATATATCACTCCACTTTTTGTGATTCATTTATTTCTATGACTGGTCTACCATATCTTAAGAGGTGATCCTATTGGTTGATTATCTGCAGTGTTTCACAGGCTGATCTCAATTACCCTTCTTAGTGTCTTCCACATGAAAGTGCATTCTGAAGCACACAATTCAAGATCTAGAAAAGAACAACTACCATTCACATATAAGTGAAATACTCGTGTGCATTTCCTCCATTACTCAGCTCCCACACATTGATTTCTTAAAGAGGATGAACCATGATTCTGGCATCATGCCCTAGAAATAGATAAGTATATTTGCTGTGAAATTAAAGTTTATCACAGTAAGGGACAGAAGCTTGTTAAACCTGAAGATTAACAGCAATCACTAAAATTATACTAATCAAAAATAAATGTGAGGAGAAAGTACTAGGACATCAGAGATCATCAAATCACATGCAAGAGATTGGGTGTACCTGACTGAACACAGAAGTTCTGTAACAATGGTCATTTTCTTAAGTGTGACCCAGGGAAGTCAAATCTTTCCATGGATCTGCTACATTGATGAGTTTTGGAGTTTCTTGTCTGCCAATTTATAACTTCCCTCCATCTTCATCTTAGATTCCTGTATCATTTTCTGCTAGTTGTCTGATCTATCTCTATCAGTTAATATAAAATATACCCATCCACTGGGTCCCTACTACTTATTTCTAGTACTCAAATCTTGAACAAGATTTTATATCTCCTACTGCTTTATATCCATTTATCAAAAATGGAGTTTTTTAGTACAGATTTTATTGTGATTTTCTGATGTATTTGATGGTATTTTTCAGTTATTTCCTAGATTTTTTTTTTTGGTAGCACACATGACACTGTTTTGCCTAATTTTTCTTTTCTATTATTTTTCCTTTCATAAGAAATGAATACATATATAACCTTAAACTGTGCATTTCTTAAGAAATTATGAAGTAGCCCTTTTGTGTAATTTTTCTCTACTTGTTTTGTGGCTGATTTAATTTACTCTCAGTTCATCTGTTAATGACTTCCAATATTACTCTTCAGCCCTGACCTCACTCTTTATTTCCATCCTGTATGTTACTTTTGATTAAGTCAGATATCCACATTTGATAGTCATGTTAAATTGATGGTAGCCAAAAAAAATCTATTCAACATCTATTTCAGAAATCTACTGAAAATTTATGTACATAAAGCCTATATGATAGAAAATAATTTATTCCAGTTATACTTTTGGGTTATCAGACACTATTTTACATTTTTCATTTGTTCCTATTTCTAATCATCAGCAGCAGCTCTACATAGTCTTTCATAAACTACTTTTTTCTTTGATATTATTTTATACAATATTATGGTTATATTGAAGTTAGGCAATAAATTTCCATTATATCTATGTCTCTGTCTACATTATCTATCTACATCTGTATCTATTTTCTATTTCTATATCTGTATATCTATAAATATCTATCAATAGCTAGTTCTGTATCTGTGTTTTTGACTCTGTCCATTTGTCTGTCCTTCTGTATGTCCATGTATAATCTCTATCTTTATCTTCTCTGTATCATCTATCTATCATCACCATTTATCTATTATTTTCTACATATATATATATATATATATGAGTGTGTATGTAGTATCTATGTTTCTCATTAAAGTGTATGCTTATCTAGAATATATTTTAGACAAATTTAGAGTATAAAACTTGGCACATGACCTGCAACCTAGTATTATGGATTCCATATTTATTTTCCTCCATAACCAGATTTTCACTATCATAGTCAAAGATAATTCTCCTTTTATTTTTTTCCAAAATAAAAGAGTATGGGTATTTGTATGATTGGATCCATGCGATTTCACTCTTCATAAGATTTTTCAATTCTAGATTTTAAATTCTATTTCTGCGAAAGGTGTACAATTATAGTGAACACTGAATACTGCCCTTCACACTGTTCCAAAACTCTTTCTCATTTCAATCTGTATTTTACATGTTCTTCATCTCTTTAGAATCTGAGAGCATTGACAACATCCTTCATACCATGTTTCTTCTATAAATCTTTTGTGCTTCAGCATCTCTCTCTCTCTCTCTCTCTCTCTCTCTCTCTCTCTCTCACTGTCTCCCTCCCTTCCTCCCTCCCCCCCTCAATACAGAGTTTTCAGACAATTCACTTCCAATTGTACATCTAACCAGTCAATGATCACTGCCTATGTCTAACATTTTTACAAATGACAGCAAAGCATTTATTCTGAAGAAACATATCTTTATCTCAGAAGATTCTCCTTTAAAAATCAAAAATAGAATGGTTTTCCAATCATGTAGATCTTAGTCAAGACAATGAGTAGAAGCTATTATTAATCTAAGACAATTAGTCCATCTTTTTTCTTTTTTTATTGAATTGACATTAAAGATAAAATTAGATTGTATATCAACAAGGACTAGGAGTTTTTTTATATAATGTTTATTACTGTATAATGCAGTAGAGAAATAAATTTGGCTATGAATCCTTGCTAGAAAGCCAGAAAATAAAAATTTAACATGGATAGGTTTATATTCACAAATAATATTGCTTTAGTAATTCCTATATTAATATCGCTCATTTTGTAATGAATATAATATCTGCACTCTAACTCAATGGGTAAGAAATAAATATTATGGAGGTGGTATTATATATCTATATTCATACATGTATGTGAACATATATTTGTATACTTCATTATGTGCTCAGTTGGAGTACAATAGTCAGCTATAGCCCAAAGCTCTTATCACAATTTTTGTGATATTTCATACTAATAGAATATATACTGTCATTCAAAATATTCTTAAACCATCTTTTAAAACTGATATGTATGAAAAATACTTTATGACAGTTTTCTCATATTTAAAACAACAATTTCTTTTCTACATGCTTATTTTATTGATGCCTGTCATTGCGGAAAGAGAATTGTGTGCAATACAATCTAGATGAAAATGAAAAGGTAACTAGAAATTTTACCTTGCTACTGGAATGAAAACAAAGTAAGATATATCGTCTTTGGATGGCATATAAGTACTGAACTCATAAGCCATTCAATTTATGGAACAGTATAATTTTCTTCTTCCCTTTAACAATCTCACAGGTTCTCCTTTCTTTATCCCTCTCCTTCCTTGTTTGGAACACATGTAATTCAGTTTTTTCCCATATACCACCGAGAAACACTCACACTTTTCTTACTGTAGTAAGGATTATCAATGCATCAATGTATCAGCCTCTTGAAGTTTGAAAGAACACTAGTTAGGAAGTCATGCTGAATCAAATTCCCTTCTTGCTTTCTTGCCTCCCATGAACTAGATGAAGAATTGTGTGGGCATAACCGGGAATACGGTAGTAAGTAGGGTGAAAAATTAATAAGTAAAAAAAAAAGCTAATTAATTAAATTAATTTAACAGCAACACAATTTCCTCTCCTCCTAGCCTTGTGTCATCCTGACAAAATCAAACAGTACATTGAGTTGTTGATAAGTTCAAGTTGACACAAAAAAACATCACTTAATAACCCACAACGTTTTTATGCATCCTGCCACAAGATTTTATACTACCATCAATATAACAATGCAAAACATGTTTTACTCGTAAATGTCCTATAATTTTTTAAAGTTCAAACTCCTTAAAATATCGAAAGTCCCTTTGCAAGTTCAAAGTTTCTCTAAAATATTCAAAGTGTGTATAAAATTCTGAAGTCTCTCTACATTCTAAAGTCTCCTTACTGTCTCCTTCTTTCAAATAAAATAAGACAAGTTAAATGTTGTCTTCATGAGGGAAGAATCAAGGTATAGTCACAAGCAAAGCAAAGCAAAATCAAAATCAAATAATTGTAAGAATTAGGTTTTTAATATCTGAGACTTACTCAACATACTCTAGGTCACAGAAATGTTCTGGCCATGACATTTCTTCAATTTTGTAATTCATAACGCAGATTGTTTCATAAGCTTAGGCAGTCTCAACTCCATAGCTCCTACTGTCGTTGACAGTCATCCCATGATACTAGCATCTCCAAACTATTGGGACCTCAGCTATAATTTCGTTGCAACAGCCTCTTCTGGGTTTCCTTCATGAATTCTGACTCAGTTGAATGATTCTAAGTCTTATCTTCTTTCCATGATCCATTTACCTGGGGCTTCTATTACTGCAACTAAAGTTATACCTGTCAAGTATCAGTTGCTCTCTGTGATTCATCCTTTATTTATTTTTTTTATTAACTTGAGTATTTCTTATATACATTTCGAGTGTTATTCCCTTTCCCGGTTTCCGGGCAAACATTCCCCCTTCTCCCCTCCCCTTCTTTATTAGTGTTCCCCTCCCCATCCTCCCCCCCTTGCCGCCCTCCTCCCAACAATCTAGTTCACTGAGGGTTCAGTCTTAGCAGGACCCAGGGCTTCCCCTTCCACTGGTGCTCTTACTAGGATATTCATTGCTACCTATGAGGTCAGAGTCCAGGGTCAGTCCATGTGTAGGGAGCGGCTAAAGATGGCGCCGACATCCGGTGGTCGTTTGTGGTAAACACCTATAGCGCATGTGTTGGCATACCCCCAGCATCTACAAGGCCAGGGTGATATTCATGCTAAATAGGTTATTTCATACTCCACCAATCCCCAGTGGACAAATTTACAGCTACAGTCTGTTTTGTATATAAGGCAAGTGCCTTTGTTCCTCGGGGTCCCCATATCATCAATAAGGTGTTCCTACAATAAAAGCTGATTGAGAAGGATCCAACGGTGTTGCGTCTTCCTTGCCGGTCGAGGTGGGCGCGACAACTGGTGGCCCGGATGGGGACCCAAGAAAATCTTTTCTCGTCTGGATCCAGAACTTTTTCAGCCACAGGACGGTCGGCGTCGGTAAGTTCCCAAGGGGTGGCAGTTAGTTGCCGGAATTGGGACAATAGAGTTCCTAGAAGTAGAACGGTAAAGTTCCTGGAATTGGGACTATAAAGCTCCGGGATAAGGGATTGTAAAACTTCCCTGGTAGGACAATAAAGTTCTCTGGAATAGCAGAGACAATGATAGCCTTGGTTTAGAGGCTAAAGGGGGTTTGTGGAGCACGGTAATGTCTTTTCCATTTGATCCTTTGTGGATTGGACTAGCACTTTTGTCTTATACTCTTTTTGTGTTGTGGTGTTGCTTCTGTCTGAATTGCCATCGTCCAGGGCATGAATGCATTTGTTGGGAAGAGTCCACTGATGAGCCACAAGATCGTGTGTAAATAAACACGCCAGCTCGCCAACTCGCCCTGCTCGTAAATCGATCTTAAATAAGGTCGTAAAAGCATGGGAAGCTCACACTCCACCCGGCTCCTGTCAGCTCTTCAGGAGCTTCTTTGTCAGCATGGATTTAAAATTGATAAGAAAATTCTGTTGTGTTTTCTTGATGAGTGTAACCGTTGTGCCCCGTGGTTTATAGTGTCAGGGTCGCTCACTTTGAGAGCATGGGAGAAGCTAGGAAAAGATCTGGATAAGGAGACTACAGTGGGCAAGCTTAAACCAGGGACAAAGCCGCTTTGGCGTATGGTCCGTGCCTGCTTAGAAGATAAATGGTGTGAGGAAGTTGTTAGGACAGGTCAGAGAGTCCTTACAGAGCAACAGGAGAGTATGTCAGAAGGAGAGAAAGTTGTGAAAGAAGGAAAGAAAAGAAAAGGAGGAAAAGAGGTAAAAGAAAAGACAGAAAAGATCAAGGAGAGGACAGACAAAGGCGGGAATAGTAATCAAGATCAAGGAACAAAGAAAATTTATCCCTCATTAAAGACATTGACCTTGGAGATGTCTAGTGATTCAGAGTTTAGTGATAGTGACTTAGCTGACCTTGAGGAGGAGGTATCTCATTATGAGAAAGAGGTTTATCATTCTGACTGGCCAAACACTTATGCTGTGCAGAAACAAGCCAAGGACTTAGATAAGAAGACAATTATCCCAACAGCACCATCCTGCACCATCGTATAACTTTCAAAGGAAAACAATGGTGAAGTCTGCAAGAGGTACTTCTTTTTGCCCAGAAGTGTGGAAAGAGTTAGGATTGAGTTTTCCAGTTTTTCTGGATACAAACGGGCAGCGACATCATGAACCTGTTGACTTTAAGACAATAAAACAATTAACAGAGTCAGTCAAAACCTATGGAGTCAACTCAGCTTTTGTTATGGCTCAAATTGAGGCTCTTGACAGATATTGTCTCACCCCTGGAGACTGGGGGAGTTTAACCAGAGCCTGCCTCTTTTCGGCTATGGAGCAAGTGTAGTGAGTAGGAAATTTAATTTTATAGACCCCACTCTAGTGGCGGTGTGTTGGTTGATAGCCAACGTTAATTTTTGAAGCATAGTGTTTTATCTGTGCTTGTGCTCCCAGCCCACACAGTAGTGGGGAGTGAAACTAGCTGCGGAGCTGCTGCAGCGAACATGGAGACTTCTCTAGTCTCACCCAATTTTTCTGGCTCTTCAGGAGCTGTTTGAAAGAAAAAGGCTTAGGATAAAAAGAAACACTATAGAGAGATTTCTTAGTGAGTGCGATGCTATTGCACCTTGGTTCGCAGTCTCTGGGAATCTCAGGTAGACAGCTGAGATAAGCTGGGAGAGATTTACATTTTGCTTGGGAAAAAGGAACCTTAAAGGGACAGACTGCGTTAGAAATGCTACAGGAGAAATGATCTAAAAAGGCTGAGAGTGAGGTGGGGGAGGACTCTAAGGAAAACAAGAACAGGAAAGGAATTTCTGCCGGTTGAAGACCTGACCTTCAACTTTTGCTCACAGAAGGAGAGAGCTCATTAAGAGAAGTTCTTTAAGAGAGCCTGCCTTATCTGCTGGTTTTATTCCAAGAGAGGAGTCAGTCTCCAACATTAAGTTATTTTTCTCGTTAGTCATCATTAACATGGAGAGTGCCTTTGATCCTATCCCCACAGCAGCCAGTTCCTGCCCCTATGGTCATAATGCCCCAGGTTGGGGGACAGAGAAGCCCCGCGGACCGCAAAACTGCCAACAGCCAAAGGTGAAAGTTAAAACAGAGAACATTCCAGGAAACCGGTCTGCCCAAGCCTAACCAGATGTGTTTCAAATACAGATGCTTCATCAACTCTGACCAACTTTTACTCCGACAGGACGAGATAAAAATAAAGAGGACCTGAAGATCGATCCTTCTCCTGATTTAGTAGCTCTGTTCCAAGAACCAGGGGCCATAAAACCTTTTGGCATCCCTTATCTCCTGGAGCCATAAAACAGGGACATATTGGGGTAAGATGGGCTAGAAAAGGCCTCGATGATTTGGGCTAGCGTGAGTAAAACTTATAATAAAAAAGAGACAAGGTAATGGTAAAGTGTTTTTGTGTACACATTCTTTTAGAGTTATGTTTTAATCTTTGGACCCTGATTAGAGATAGTTTACACCCTAGACATGAGAGAGAATGGGTTTGGGAAAAACAGTCCTCCCAGACTCTCCACAGATCTTTGGAGAAAGAGAAAAACTTTCAGAGCTCTCCTGGGAACAGAGGGAAGGCGGAGACGTCCTGCCTCTCTGCTGGGCTCCTATTGGAGAAATGCTTATTTCTGGTTCTGAATTCCATAGATATCTGGGTCCTTTCAGTGGGACACCATCTAGTTTTTTCCCTTTATGTCTATTGTCTGTCCTTGGTGCACCAAGCTGTCCATGTCTGTCATTTTATGTCTGTGGTTTTTGTTTTTCGTTGTTTAAATGTTTTATGTTTCATGTTCAAAAGAAAAAAATGGTAAAAACTTTATCTACAGGTCATTCACACCTTGATTTGGTTTTAACTCGTTTCTAAATAGAGAACAAATGAATAAAAACAGTTTCAATAGGCTTTTGGAGCCCTGTACCTACAACAAGGAGCCTAGGTCAGCTAGAAAAACTGCCCGGGGGCGGAACATCTACAGGAGCTGATCTTAAAGGCGCCAACAGCTCCTCAGCTTCTTGGTATGGGAGCTGATGGCTGTTTCTCTTAAAAAAATCCCTTACTTGTTATTAGACTTAACAGGTGACAAGGTGCTTCTTTTAAAATCACAGCTAGAAAAGCAAAAATGGTGCTTGATCTAAATATTAAAGACATGTGTAACCACTTCAAGTTTGTTTCTGACTGGTTTTAAATATATAAATATGCTCTACATGCCTTGGTCATAGATTATTGGCCTTTAAGTTATTAGATATAGTTAAAAAATTATAACATCTATAACAAGAAGTTGACATAAAACTGATAATTTAGATAGTCATTCTAGACAATATGTGACATAAGCCAACCTAGAGAAACAGGTCTAAATTGAGATAATATTTTTATGGAACTCTTATCCTAGGAGCCAGGCACCCCCAAATTACAGAATGTAAAATTGTGTTAGAAGTTTTTAAAAGATTTCATGATTCTTTCAATTTAACTTCTGATTCTGCTTATGTGGTTAATGCTGTGTGCTCACTTGAAATTACAGGGCCAATTAGGTCGACTAGTACTATATGTCAAATTCTTTTAGAATTACAAAAATTAATTTGGGCCAAAAAAATAAGTTTTTCATACAACATATTCGAGCTCATACTAATTTACCTGGTCCCATGGCCAGTAATTACGCCATGGTGGATGCTAGTACTCGTAGAGAATTTATTTTTCATACAGCCCCAGTTGATCTCGCCAGAGAATTTCATCAAAAGTTTCACGTTCCTGCTTTCACTCTTCAACAAAAATTTAAAATCTCTAGAGCTACAGCTCGCGATGTAGTATTACGTTGCCAGAATTGTGTTCAGTTTCACCACCCTCCTCAGGTGGGAATTAACCCTCGTGGTCTGATTCCACTGAAACTCTGGCAGATAGATGTTACACACATATCTCAATTTGAAAATTTAAAATATGCACATGTTTCTGTTGACACCTGTTCCGGCATTATACATGCCACTCTGATGACTGGAGAAAAGGCTCGTAATGCCATTAGTCATTGCTTAGAGGCGTGGACAGCCTGGAGAAAGCCTGACAGTCTCAAGACAGACAACGGACCTGCCTACACTACAAAGTCTTTTCAGGCGTTTTGCCAAACAATACAGGTCAAACATACTACAGGATTGCCATACAATCCCCAAGGTCAAGGAATTGTAGAAAGAACACATCGTACTTTAAAAGAGCTCTTACAAAAACAAAAAGGGGGAATTGCCTATGGCAGGACACCAAAAAAACAGTTGTCTTTAGATCTTTTTACTCTAAATTTCTTAATTTTGGATACGCATGGCCGCTCTGCTGCGGATCGACATGCTGCTACTAAACCTATGATTAATCAGGTGCAGACGGCTGAGACTATAAATCAGATTGTGGAAAGAACCACAGTGGCATTGGAGATACAAGAAGAATTTAATGCCCACTTGGCATCTGGCTTTCTCTTAGCTAACCAACGAATAGATTTGCTTCAAGAACAAATTGAGGCATTATATCATATGACACAGCTGTCCTGCGTTTCCTCTCTTAGAGGCTTATGTGTTACTCCATTGCAAGCTAACTTTTCTCAGTATTCTCAACAGAGCAAAGAAATCTCAAATTATTTGAAAGGAAACTGGTCCATGGAAGCGGAACAATTATCAAGACAATTGCTGATGCAGATTGCTGTCCTTAATAACACCAGAATGGAACCCATCACGTTTGGGGATTTCACCTCGTGGATCACTAATGCTTTCTCATTTTTTAAAGATTGGGCTGGCATGTTTGTCTGGGGGGCTATTGTCCTCTTGGGATGTGGAGTATGTCTATGGCTTTTTTGCCGTTTACAACGAGAGCATGCCAGACACAAAGCGATTGTTTACCAGGCTATGGCAGCCATTGAAAGCGGTGCTTCTCCCAGTGTATGGCTGGCCTCTCTGAATAGATTGAGAGTTCGCCCTAGATCATATTTTGTCACTGTCATGTGAAGTCATTGTATCCAGAGACGGGCAACTTTCCTCAGGCTCGGACCAACCTAAGACAGGAGCCCGGTGGCGATAGGGTTAATTTCCAGTGACGGGTAAGGCCGAGTTTTTAGAGAGGAACGACCTGAGACAGGAGCAATGACATGTATTGACGTGACACCCAGATCTAGACCAGTCATAGACAGAGGTGGCCTCGCCCTGTTTGAACATTCGGGCTGGTCCTATGCCCCTCTGCTCTGTTTCTCCCCTAATATTAAACACACACGTATAGCCCAGAACGGTGTGTTGTACATAGTCATCTCTAGCCATTGGGGTGCAGTCCTAACTGCAAGAGTGGCTCGCCATGGCCGAGCTGGGCACTCTGTGAGGCATGTCTGACCTCTCTCAGACCACTACCTCCACCTAATGGGTTCATTTTTAAAAAAACAAAAAAGGGGGAGATGTAGGGAGCGGCTAAAGATGGCGCCGACATCCGGTGGTCGTTTGTGGTAAACACCTACAGCGCATGTGTTGGCATACCCCCAGCATCTACAAGGCCAGGGTGATATTCATGCTAAATAGGTTATTTCATACTCCACCAATCCCCAGTGGACAAATTTACAGCTACAGTCTGTTTTGTATATAAGGCAAGTGCCTTTGTTCCTCGGGGTCCCCGTATCATCAATAAGGTGTTCCTACAATAAAAGCTGATTGAGAAGGATCCAACGGTGTTGCGTCTTCCTTGCCGGTCGAGGTGGGCGCGACATCCATGTATAGTCTTTAGGTAGTGGCTTAGTCCCTGGAAACTCTGGTTGCTTGGCATTGTTGTACATATGGGGTCTCGAGCCCCTTCAAGCTCTTCCAGTTCTTTCTCTGATTCCTTCAACGGGGGTCCTATTCTCAATTCAGTGGTTTGCTGCTGGCATACGCCTCTGTGTTTGCTGTATTCTGGCTGTGTCTCTCGGAGAGATCTACATCCAGCTCCTGTCGGCCTGCACTTCTTTGCTTCATCCATCTTGTCTAATTGGATGGCTGTATATGCATGGGCCACATGTGGGGCAGGCTCTGAATGGTGTTCCTTCTGTGTCTGTTTTAATCTTTGCCTCTCTCTTCCCTGCCAAGGGTATTCTTGTTCCCCTTTTAAAGAAGGGTGAAGCATTCACATTTTGATCATCCGTCTTGAGTTTCATTTGTTCTAGGCATCTAGGGTAATTCAAGCATTTGGGCTAACAGCCACTTATCAATGAGTACATACCATGTATGTTTTTCTGTGATTGGGTTACCTCACTCAGGATGATATTTTCCAGTTCCGACCATTTGCCTACGAGTTTCATAAGTACAGTACAAACTAGGTGTTTTCTACATAATACTGTGTTTGACTTTCATCATAACATTTGAACCTCTGGACCACAGCTCTGTGTGTTGACCATGAGGCAATACTCTATGATTTCCAGTGATGCTCATCACTTCTTAACCGTTATTAACTTCTTACCTGTAGGTTGCCCCCACTGATTTTTCCCATCAAAGAAAAGACTTAACTTTAGAGTTTCTCAATTCAGAATATCACAGAAATAGTTCTCTTAGAACCCTTACTTCACTCTGAAACTTTGCAAGACATTCCTTCATTTTCTACATTCCTTTCAACATTCTTTTGTTCCATGTACCCACTATACATCCCACTGAGCTCTGAAATTCCAAAGGAATATATATATATATATATATATATATATATATATATATATATATGTTCAGCCTTTTCCCCAAATGCATGGTAAAGTATGTCCTAGAAATAACACAATCCTGCTACCAATGTCTGTCTCAGGGTTTTGACTAATGTGATGAAGCATGATTAAAAATAACTTGGAGGACAATGAATTTATTTCATCTTACAGTTTATAGTACATCATCCAGTGAAAGCAGGGCAATAAATCTAGGCAGAAGCCTAGAGATAGGAAATGATCCAGAGGCCATGGAAAAGTATTGTTACTGACTTGAGCACTCATAGCTTTTATGCTATTCATGTCAGCTGTAATATTCATGTTTTGATTGACCCTTAAGGTTATGCAGACATCTCCTCACTCCAGCCTGAAATGGGTGGGAATTTATAGGGAATCTTGAATGGGTGGGAGTTTATAGGATCCCCATATAGCTGGGAGTGAGTGCCAGAGAGTGGTAGGAAGAGAAAGGCTTCACTGAGGATTTTATTAAATAGTTTTCTTAGAAGCTCTTAGCTTGTGTGCATACCATTATGATTTGTATGCATACACTTTATTCAGAGAGAAGCAGATATATATCCAGAGACAAGATCAGAGAAGGTGAAGCCCTGAGCTCAGTTGAACTATCTTAACATGATAGTGAGTGTCTTTAATTAGCAGGGTATTTCCCCAGGTTTGCTTTTTCTATTTTGTTTCACTTGCCCAAAGGTGGCAGCATCAGCAGTTATTGTGAACATCATATATCAATCATTAATCAAGGAAATAACAAAGAGATATGCTTAAAAACCAAACTTCTGACCCCTGCCCACATCCTGGGCCTAAGAGGGAACTGTATATGGCCTCTGGGAACCGGAAGATATGGGCACTGGAGCTGTAGGTCCCCTGCACTCCAAACACCACCAGGAACAGAAGGGACCGGATCAAAAGTTCTCCGCACCCAAATCCCGTGGGAGGGAGAGTTAAATCTTCAGAGAGGCAGACATGCCTGGGAAGCCAGAAGAGACTACACTCTGCCCACATTTTTGACTCAAGAGGAAAACACCTAACGCCATCTGGGACCCTGGTGCACGGGGGCTCCCGTAAAAGGCAGCACAGGCCCTCCTGGTTGCCACCCTCATGGAGAGCTCAAAAGCAACACCCCATGAGCAAACCTGAGCCATGGGACCACAGGTAAGACCAACTTTTCTGCCCTAAGCGACCTGCCTAGTGAACTCAGGACACAGGCCCAAAGAAACAGTTGAAGAGCAGTAGACAGGAAAAACTATATGCCCAAAAGCAGAACACTCTGTTCCAATAGCTGGCCAAAAGAAAACAGGAAAATAGGTCTACAGCACTCCTGACACAAAGGCCTATAGGACAGTCCAGCCACTATGGGACTACTAATCCTGATAAACACCTTTAGCAAAGTGGGTATAAAATTAACTCAAATAAATCAGTAGCCTTCCTCTACACAAAAGAGAAACAAGCCGAGAAAGAAGTTAGGGAAATGACATCCTTTATAATAGTCCCAAATAATACAAAATACATTGGTGTGACTTTAACCAAGCAAGTGAAAGATCTGTATGATAAGAATTTCAAGCCTCTGAATAAAGAAATTGAAGAAGATCTCAGAAGATGGAAAGGTCTCCCATGCTCATTGATTGGCAGGGTTAATATAATAAATATGGCCATTTTACCAAAAACAATAAACAGATTCAATGCAATCCCCATCAAAATACCAATCCAATTCTTCAGAGAGTTAGACAGAATAATTTGTAACTTCATCTGGAATAACAAAAAACCCAGCATAGTTAAAACTATCCTCAACAAGAAAAGGACTTCCAGGGGAATCAGTATCACTGAACTCAAGCAGTATTACAGAGAAATAGTGATAAAAACTGCATGGTATTGGTACAGAGACAGACAGATAGACCAATGGAATAGAATTGAAGACTCAGAAATAAACCCACACACCTATGTCACTTGAATTTTGACAAAGCAGCCAAATTCATCAAATGGAAAAAAGATAGCATTTTCAGCAAATGGTGCTGGTTCAACTGGAGGTCAGCATGTAGAAGAATGCAGATTGATCCATGCTTATCACCCTGTACAAAGCTTAAGTCCAAGTGGGTCAATGACCTCCACATCAAACCAGATACACTCAAACTAATGGAAGAGAAAGTGGGGAAGCATCTCAAACACATGGGCACTGGAGAAAATTTCCTGAACAAAACACCAATGGCTTATGCTCTAAGATCAAAAATCGACAAATGGGATCTCACAAAACTTCAAAGCTTCTGTAAGGTAAAGGACACTGTTGTTAGGACAATGACAACCAACAGATTAGGAAGGGATCTTTACCAATTCCACAACTGATAGAGGGCTTATATCCAAAATATACAAAGAACACATGAAGTTAGACTACAGGGAGACAAATAACCCTATTAAAAATGGGGTTCAGAGCTAAACAAAGAATTCACAGCTGAGGAATGCCAAACGACTGAAAAACACCTAAAGCAGTGTTCAACATCTTTATTTATAAGGGAAATGCAAATCAAAACAACCCTGAGATTTCACCTCACACCAGGGAGAATAGCTAAGATCAAAAACTCAGATGACAACAAATGCTGGCTAGGATGTGGAGAAAGAGGAACACTCCTCCATTGTTGGTGGGATTGCAGACTGATAAAACCATTCTGAAAATCAGTCTGGAGATTCCTCAGAAAATTGGACACTGCATTACCTGAGGACCCAGGTATACCCCTCTTTGGCATATACCCAAAAGGTGCCACAACATATAACAAAGACACATGCTCCATTATTTTCATAGCAACCTTATTTATAATAGCCAGAAGTTGGAAAGAACCCAGATGTCCTTTAACAGAGCAATGGATACAGAAAGTGTGGTACATCTGCACAATGGAATATTACTCAGCTATCAAAACAATGACTTAATGAAATTCATAGGCAAATAGTTGGAACTGGAAAATATCATCCTGCGTGAGGTAACCCAATCATAGAAAAGCACACATGGTATGCACTCATTGATAAGTTGATATTAGCCCAAATGCTTGAATTACCCTAGATGCACAGAACTCATGAAACTCAAGAAGGATGACCAAAACGCAAATGCTTCACTCCTTCTTTAAAAGGGGAATAAGAATACCCTTGGCAGGTAATGGGAAGGCACAGTTTAGAACAGAGGTACAAGGAACGCCCATTCAGAGCCTGCCCCACATGTGGCCCATACATATACTGCCACCATAAGATGGATGAAGCAAAGAAGTGCACTCTGAGAAGAACCAAATGTATATCTCTGCTAAGAGACACAACTAGAATGCAGCAAATACATAGGTGAATGCCAGCAGCAAATCACTGAACTGAGAAAATGACCCAGTATGACGAAATCAGAGAAACACCTGAAAGAGCTTGAAGGGGTTTGAGACTCCATATGAACAACAATTCCAACCAACCAGAGCTTCCAGGGACTAAGCCCCTACCCAAAGACTATACATGGACTGACCCTGGCCTCCAACTGCATAGATAGCAATGAATAGCCTAGTAAGAGTATCAGTGGAGGGGGAAGCCCTTGGTCCTGCTAAGACTGAACTCCCAGTGAATGTAATTTTTTGGGGGGAGGGTGGAAATGTGGGGATGATGGGGAGGGAAACACCCAAATAGAAGTGGAGTGACAGGGGTTAGGGGGATGTTGGCCTGGAAACTGGGAAAGACAATAACACTTGAACTGTAAATAAGAAATATCCAATTTAATTAAGATGGAGAAAAATCTTTACTGGTCCTTTTTTACATACTTTACAGTGATTAATATTCTGTTTATATGAGATTCTTGTGTTTTTCACACATGTTTCTCTATGAATACATGTGGGGTTGTTGTGCTTTGTTTTCATTTTGCATTTTTTCTTCTCTTTGTTTTGTCCTCTTCTGACTTCTGTTTTTTATCTTACTTTATTTTATAATTATTTCTTAGAAGTTTCTTTGTTTTCTAATGGAAGAGAGAAAATGTGCGATATGAATGAGAGGTAATGTGGGAAGGAGCTCAGAAGTATAGAGAAAGAGGGATTTTTATATAATATAAATTAAAATATATATTCAAAATTAATTTGATATAAGGAAAGAAGTAATTTAATAGCATAAACAGTGCCCTGTAATTTAAGTATTACTCCATATTAAAGTTTTTTAACACTTGAGCCATCAAATTCCTTAGCTTCATCTTCCTTTCTACAAATTCACAAATTTGTGTAAACATTTTTCCATGTCACCCATCATTCAAAACTATTATAACTTACTAATCAAAGTTTTTCACTGTGAAGTGATGGCTGCCCTGATGAACTCTTTATTGGTGACAATGTCAAACAGCTGCTAAACTTCAAGGATACAGGGAATAGTTCATTTTGAACTGTGAGCAGTCACAGCCTGAGAGGGTAAAGCTACCTGGAATGGTAGGCTCCCATTAGAAGAAGTAGCAGAGCATTTTAAATATCTAAATTGGTGGATATATTCTGCGTAAACAAAGATGAAAAATTAGATAGACTTTATTAGGTGATAATGTCCTCTAGAGATTGCTGATGTTATAATAGTCTCACTTGTAGTGTTGATTGAGGGTAAAAACTGCCAAGCTTAAGAGGAATTTAGATTCAGGTAACTACTTAAAATTCTTGAAAATATTAGGAAAAATATGATGGACAATGTGAATGGTTATTTTTCATAAAAATTACATTTAATTTGGCTTTAATCTACCAATATTCCATCATTCCAATATCACAATATTCTATTCAGACAAAGCCAGTACAAGGAATGCTTAATAGTGACACTTTTCCAAAGAACTTGTTTCACATAAATGATGCACTCCATTTGAATGAGAGTTAAATTCTAATTACTAGACGCTGTATGTAATCAAACCCCGAGAATAACCCAGCAGGAATATTTATTTTGGTTAGAATTGTTCCTATGAATATTCTAAAATGTGTGGCAGTCTGGGAGACATGAGGCCAAGCTCATAGTTATCTGTATTTCTTCTTTCTCCCTGTTTTGGCTTCTCATATTCTCTCTGGCATATACATCAGTCCTTCAGTTTGTCATTACCATCTTTTCCAACCCTCACACCATGTAGAAAACTCAAATTCTTCAAAGGAGGTAGACACAGATAGAGAAGCAGCCTCCTGGTGTAAGGAACATAATACCATAGGATATACATATAAAATGCTCACCATTATCATTCCAGAAAGTATGAATTTGAGCATCAGGAATCAACATATTCTTAAACGAGACAGTTTCCTGAAGTCTCAAGGTATCCTTTTTTAGAAACAGATATTTGGAACAGTACCCAACATATCCAAACGTGACTGGACTTCATCTAGGAGAGAGAGCATCCAGACAGAAAGAACTTGATATTTCACACCAAAGTTGCAAACAGAGAAAATGAGGCTAGTAGGAGACTGAGAGTCTAATAGTGCCTCAGACTCATCTTGTGGTTCTAGCTCCTAATACACTGGCATAGAAGTGCTGTCTCTCCAGCATCATCTGATAACATCATCATGAGATATGGTGCTGATGAAAAAGAGCTTTATAACTTATGAGGGAATTAGTCATCACTAATCAACTCTCTCAAACACATCTATCATATTTCTAGTGCTTATACAAATACAGATAGGTCTTTATCCTACCATTTTCTACTTTCCTACACATCTGAAACAGCTTAGAAGCATGCAGCATCTTACTAGATTCTAAATTATCACAGAGATAAAACAAGCAATCTGCCTTTAATTGATTTGAACCATATAAAACATTTACTTTTATAAATTTAGATAGCTAATTAGCAAATAAAATGTATACATATGGCTTTTTATCCCTTCATGAAACACATATACAGTGATGACATGTAGAGATAAGAAATATGTAACACCACATAAAAGAATAGTCACCACAATGTGAGATTTTGGTTTATACTTCATTCTTATATAAAGAAATCTAAACTTAACATAATAATTATACAAAACCCCTTGATAATTACTCACCTAAAGTTTCCTAGGGAGATTGGGATTATTTAACCTAATCCATGGGTTAGTGGCTTAAATGATGTTTCTGTTTTCAGATTGTCAAAATCAGAAAAAGGTAGTGAATCATGTTCTACCACAATCACTTGAAATCATTTTTAAAATCAAAGTTTTATTCTTTTTTTTTTCTTTGTTTCGGAGCTGGGGACCGAACCTAGGGCCTTGCGCTTCCTAGGCAAGCACTCTACCACTGAGCTAAATCCCCAACCCCAAAGTTTTATTCTTTTAAACAAAGGGATTGACGTTTTTGTGAAATCATATTTTGAGTTAAATAATGGTACTTAGTATTATGAGTACAGTGACATTATCAAAAAATTACTGAAAACTCTACACAGTATACACTTTACTTGACAAATATAGTTATTTTATGTATCTATATATGATGCTTCTGCTTTGAATTCTTTTTAAATTATATGTAACACACACTATTTTAAAAGATTTTTAACCTGTCAGTTCCATCTTCAAAGATGCTTCATTTATTACATTAAAACAAACTTTCCTTGCCTTATATGAGTCATTAAATCTAATTTTAGGACTCTTTTAGATCCCGGGAGAACACTATATTTGACTTTTTGTCATACAGAAATGGCAGCTGGAAATGAGAAGTGATGATACAAGGCACCCAAGGATTGTGGAATTGCCTGAGATGTCTTTACCTGAATATGTGACAAATGCCACTAAGATTCTCCCCTTCTTTTAAATGATTCTTTACTTGATATAAATGATATAACAGTAACTATCTAAGGACATACTATGATGAGAGGTCAGCTAAGAAATATATTTTTCTTAGACTATAAAATTTAGTGCTTTAAAAATATATTACCGTATTGTTTCATGTGCTTTAATCCGCCAGATTTCAAAGTCAGATGACTTTCTGAAAATGGGTACACACAATTTACTAAACACTAGCTGATGGCCAAATCAGTAAGCAAAAGCTATTTCAAATCTTATATTTAGGTAGAAAACTGAATATACAGTAGGGAAAATGCATTCAGGTATTGAGCATATTTTACATTCTTTCATGGATAAACATATTTAAACATGAGATTCAAATACATAAACCAATTTTAGAGAACATTATGAAACATTTACCCTTCATCATCAGGAAAAGCTTCAGGTACATTAAAGGGTATGGTGATCTTACATCATTGACTTCCATTTTCTTTCACAAAAGTACATTGCAGATATTAAAGCTTAAAGAACTCAAAAGCTAGATAGATATGTGCTTTTGAGCCTAATACTCCAAGTACTTAGGAAACTGTTAGATCTCCAAGTTCTTATTTGACACATTTTATAATCTATCATTTATATATGCTTCTACTAAAATATGGTTTTGCACAAAAGTAATATCCCAGAAGCTTAGCCTAAGTATCAGGCATTAATGTTGAGTTCTGTCCTTACATTTGTAAAATTATCTGTGAAATTATATATGAGAGATGCTCCTTTTTTCATTTTCTATCCTAAACTTGGACATTTACCCCACAATTGAAGCATAAGTACTCATTTAAATGTAAGAGGCTATATTCTAAAAATATGAGCCTCCCTAATATTTCATATGCTGAAATCCAGCTCCAAAGTTGATAGTAGGACAAAGAACGTTTTGGAGAACGTCATCCCCTCTGGTGGAATTCAAACCCTTATAAGAGATGCTATAGAGAATTCAGCACCTCCATTCACTGTGAGAGGATGAAGATTCTAGTAGTTGGCACATACGACCTGCAAAATGACACATTGTAAGACATTGAAGTAAAAACTGTGAGAAGTAAGCTTATTGTTTTTAAGTGTAGCAGGAACAGTGGGGCTTCCTTTAGGTAAAGGCCTGAGCTATACAGCAGCAAAAGTATCTCCTGCAGGAAGACCTAACTGAGGACTACCTGAGAGACAAAGTGTTCCTGGAGCAGACAATGCCAGTCAATCAAGAACTACTGTTAAAAGAGATTCTTTCTTGGTACCAATGGAGTGGGGGTAGAGGGTATTAAAGGAGCTTGCAGCAGTGTTGAAATGAACTTGCTGCATGTGTTTCCCACTTGCTCCTGGAGGAGGAGTCTATTTCGTGACTCTGCAGTCACCAAACCTCCAACCCCCAAGGTAGGGTTGGGAATAGGCGAGTAGTCCAGGGCATAGGCACCATATAAGATATACAGTTTATGGTATTTAAAACAGTCATCAGAGAAGTCATTACAAATGATATAACATCAGGATACAATCTTTTGGAAGAGATATTTTTATAAATTATTAGGTTTGAGTGGCTGCTCTGAAAGAAAATGGATTCAACCCATGATCTACTACATCAAGTCAATGAAGTATTATCCTGCTTCATTCAATATGTAAAAAACAAATTGTGTAATAACAATCAAGTTGAACTATATGAGCTCCTTATGATTAGTGTAAACATATATAGACCTTTCAAATTGTTGAGACATTCAGTCAGTTGTTAGGAAAAGTTGGCATTTTCAGATGTAACTGTTCTCTTTAGTATTAGTTGTCTGGTTAGAGGATTACCATCTCTTGACAGCATATGCAGTGATTTAAAAATCTATCATTTAAAAATCAATCAGGATGTGAATGACATAATGACTTTTTAAAATGACTTAATAAGATGATTTTAGTAGCCCGTAGACAAGTAATGTCCTAAAGGGAGATCATAGAGAAAGTGATGGGTGGTAAGGCTGTCATCTTTAAAGATATAAACCAATGGAACCTGGTGAGAAGATGATAGCAAAAATGGTGACAGACATAGTTATACTTAGAAATGTGTACCAGTGGACCAATTGCTTCTACCTTAATAATATTCCAGTCTCAGAGGCTTCAAAGGTTAGAAGTGATCATGTTTAAGTTGAGCTCTTTCCAGATTATCTGGCAAATTCAAATCTATGCCTTTATTCTGATTTATATTGTCATATTAATATTCTAAAATTTAATAAAATAGGTTATTGTCAGGCAACCAGATTTGTTGCTCTCTGGTTTGTCTTACCATCTGTCTATGGTTTCCATAAAAACTTGCCTAACTTTAAAGATAATATGTCCTACATTGCTATCTTGTTTTAATATAAGTTTCCCATCAATTACAGCTTGCTATGTATTAACTCTCAGCTGTCTTCTCATGTTTCACACAGTATGAAATTAAAGAACTCATTGGGCAATGCTTCTGTCTTTTCTTTCACTATATTAAGATGCCCTAGCACACATTCACTGCCTAGGATACTTAAGATTTATTTTATTTTATTTATTTATTTATTTTTTAACTTGAATATTTCTTATATACATTTAGTGTTATTCCCTTTCCTGGTTTCGAACAAACATCCCCTCCCCCCCCTTCCTTATGGGTGTTCCCTCCCCACCTCCCCCATTGCCGCCTGCCCCCAACAGTCTAGTTCACTGGGGGTTCAGTCTTAGCAGGACCCAGGGCTTCCCCTTCCACTGGTGCTCTTACTAGGATATTCATTGCTACATATGAGGTCAGAGTCCAGGGTCAGTCCATGTATAGTCTTTAGGTAGTGGCTTAGTCCCTGGAAGCTCTGGTTGCTTGGCATTGTTGTACATATGGGGTCTCGAGCCCCTTCAAGCTCTTCCAGTTGTTTCTCTGATTCCTTCAACGGGGGTCCTATTCTCAGTTCAATGGTTTGCTGCTGACATTCGCCTCTGTATTTGCTGTATTCTGGCTGTGTCTCTCAGGAGCGATCTACACTTCTGCACTTCTTTGCTTCATCCATCTTGTCTAATTGGGTGGCTGTATATATATGGGCCACATGTGGGGTAGGCTCTGAATGGGTGTTCCTTCAGTCTCTGTTTTAATCTTTGCCTCTCTCTTCCCTGCCAAGGGTATTCTTGTTCCCCTTTTAAAGAAGGAGTGAAGCATTCACATTTTGATCATCCGTCTTGAGTTTCATTTGTTCTAGGCATCTAGGGTAATTCAGGCATTTGGGCTAACAGCCACTTATCAATGAGTGCATACCATGTATGCCTTTCTGTGATTGGGTTAGCTCACTCAGGATGATATTTTCCAGTTCCAAATCCATTTGCCTACAAATTTCATAAAAGTCGTTGTTTTTGATAGCTGAGTAATATTCCATTGTGTAGATGTACCACATTTTCTGTATCCATTCCTCTGTTGAAGGGCATCTGGGTTCTTTCCAGCTTCTGGCTATTATAAATAAGGCAAGGGTGAACATAATGGAGCACGTGTCTTTTTTATATGTTGGGGCATCTTTTGGGTATATGCCCAAGAGTTATAGCTGGATCCTCAGGCAGTTTAATGTCCAATTTTCTGAGGAACCTCCAGACTGATTTCCAGAATGGTTGTACCAGTCTGCAATCCCACCAAAAATGGAGGAGTGTTCCTCTTTCTCCACATCCTCGCCAGCATTTGCTGTCACCTGAGTTTTTGATCTTAGCCAATCTCACTGGTGTGAGGTGAAATCTCAGGGTTGTTTTGATTTGCATTTCCCTTATGACTAAAGATGTTGAACATTTCTTTAGGTGTTTCTCAGCCATTCGCATTCCTCAGCTGTGAATTCTTTTGTTTAGCTCTGAACCCCATTTTTTAATAGGGTTATTTTGTCTCCCCTGGTCTAACTTTTTGAGTTCTTTGTATATTTTGGATATAAGGCCTCTATTTGTTGTAGGATTGGTAAAGATCTTTTCCCAATCTGTTGGTTGCCGTTTTGTCCTGACCACAGTGTCCTTTGCCTTGCAGAAGCTTTGCAGTTTTATGAGATCCCATTTGTCGATTCTTGATCTTAGAGCATAAGCCATTGGTGTTTTGTTCAGGAAATTTTTTCCAGTGCCCATGTGTTCCAGATGCTTCCCTATATTTCTTCTATTAGTTTGAGTGTGTCTGGTTTGATGTGGAGGTCCTTGATCCACTTGGACTTAAGCTTTGTACAGGGTGATAAGCATGGATCGATCTGCATTCTTCTACATGTTGACCTCCAGTTGAACCAGCACCATTTGCTGAAAATGCTATCTTTTTCCATTTGATGGTTTTGGCCCTTTGTCAAAAATCAAGTGCCCATAGGTATGTGGGTTCATTTCTGGGTCTTCAATTCTGTTCCATTGGTCTATCTGTCTGTCTCTGTACCAATACCATGCAGTTTTTATTACTATTGCTCTGTAATACTGCTTGAGTTCAGGGATAGTGATTCCCCCTGAAGTCCTTTTATTGTTGAGGATAGTTTTAGCTATCCTGGGTTTTTTGTTATTCCAGATGAATTTGCAAATTGTTCTGTCTAACTCTTTGAAGAATTGGATTGGTATTTTGATGGGTATTGCATTGAATCTGTAGATTGCTTTTGGTAAAATGGCCATTTTTACTATATTAATCCTGCCAATCCATGAGCATGGGAGATCTTTACACCTTCTGAGTTCTTCTTCAATTTCTTTCTTCAGTGTCTTGAAGTTCTTATTGTACAGATCTTTTACTTGCTTGGTTAAAGTCACACCGAGTTACTTTATATTATTTGGGTCTATTATGAAGGGTGTCGTTTCCCTAATTTCTTTCTCGGCTTGTTTCTCTTTTGTGTAGAGGAAGGCTACTGATTTATTTGAGTTATTTTTATACCCAGCCACTTTGCTGAAGTTGTTGATCAGCTTTAGTAGTTCTCTGGTGGAACTTTTGGAATCACTTAAATATACTATCATATCATCTGCAAATAGTGATATTTTGACTTCTTCTTTCCGATCTGTATCCCCTTGACCTCCTTTTGTTGTCTGATTGCTCTGGCTAGAACTTCAAGAACTATATTGAATAAGTAGGGAGAGAGTGGGCAGCCTTGTCTAGTCCCTGATTTTAGTGGGATTGCTTCAAGTTTCTCTCCATTTAGTTTAATGTTAGCCACTGGTTTGGTGTATATGGCTTTTACTATGTTTAGGTATGGGCCTTGAATTCCTATTCTTTCCAGGACTTTTATCATGAAGGGGTGTTAAATTTTGTCAAATGCTTTCTCAGCATCTAATGAAATGATCATATGGTTTTGTTCTTTCAGTTTGTTTATTTAATGGATTACATTGATGGTTTTCCATATATTAAACCATCCCTGCATGCCTGGGATGAAGCCTACTTGATCATGGTGGATGATTGTTTTGATGTGCTCTTGGATTCGGTTTGCCAGAATTTTATTGAGTATTTTTGCATCGATATTCATAAGGGAAATTGGTCTGAAGTTCTCTTTCTTTGTTGGGTCTTTGTGTGGTTTAGGTATAAGAGTAATTGTGGCTTCATAGAAGGAATTCGGTAGTGCTCCATCTGTTTCAATTTTGTGGAATAGTTTGATAATATTGGTAGGAGGTCTTCTATGAAGGTCTGATAGAATTCTGCACTAAACCCGTCTGGACCTGGGCTCTTTTTGGTTGGGAGACCTTTAATGACTGCTTCTATTTCCTTAGGAGTTATGGGGTTGTTTAACTGGTTTATCTGTTCCTGATTTAACTTCGGTACCTGGTATCTGTCTAGGAAATTGTCCATTTCCTGCAGATTTTCAAGTTTTGTTGAATATAGGCTTTTATGGTAAGATCTGCTGATTTTTTGAATTTCCTCTGAATCTGTAGTTATGTCTCCCTTTTCTTTTCTGATTTTGTTACTTTGGACACACTCTCTGTTTCCTCTCATTAGTCTGGCTAAGGGTTTATCTATCTTGTTGATTTTCTCAAAGAACCAACTTTTGGTTCTGTTGATTCTTTCTATGGTCCTTTTTGTTTCTACTTGGTTGATTTCCGCTCTGAGTTTGATTATTTCCTGCCTTCTACTCCTCCTGGGTGTATTTGCTTCTTTCTGTTCTAGAGCTTTTAGGTGTGCTGTCAAGCTGCTGACATATGCTCTTTCCTGTTTCTTTCTGCAGGCACTCAGCGCTATGAGTTTTCCTCTTAGCACTGCTTTCATTGTGTCCCATAAGTTTGGGTATGTTGTACCTTCATTTTCATTAAATTCTAAAAAGTTTTTAATTTCTTACTTTATTTCTTCCTTGACCAGGTTATCATTGAGTAGAGCATTGTTGAATTTCCACGTATATGTGGGCATTCTTCCCTTATTGTTATTGAAGACCAGCTTTAGGCCGTGGTGGTCCGATAGCACGCATGGGATTATTTCTTTCTTTCTGTACATGTTGAGGCCCGTTTTTTGACCAATTATATGGTCAATTTTGGAGAAAGTACCATGAGGAGCTGAGAAGAAGGTATATCCTTTTGCTTTAGGATAGAATGTTCTATAAATATCTGTTAAGTCCATTTGGCTCATGACTTCTCTTAGTCTGTCTACGTTTCTGTTTAATTTCTGTTTCCATGATCTGTCCATTGATGAGAGTGGGGTGTTGAAATCTCCTACTATTATTGTGTGAGGTGTAATGTGTGTTTTGAGCTTTAGTAAGGTTTCTTTTACGTATGTAGGTGCCTTTGTATTTGGGGCATAGATATTTAGGATTGAGAGTTCATCTAGGTGGATTTTTCCTTTGATGAATATGAAGTGTCCCTCCTTATCTTTTTTGAAGAGTTTTAGTTGAAAATTGATTTTATTTGATATTAGAATGGCTACTCCAGCTTGCTTCTTCTGACCATTTGCTTGTAAAGTTGTTTTCCAGCCTTCACTCTGAGGTAGTGTCTGTCTTTTTCTCTGAGGTTTGTTTTCTGTAGGCAGCAGAATGCAGGGTCCTCGTTGTGTATCCAGTTTGTTAATCTTTGTCTTTTTATTGGGGAGTTGAGGCCATTGATTTTGAGAGTAATTAAGGAGTAGTGATTATTCCTTCCTATTATATTCATATTTGGATGTGGGGTTATGTTTGTGTGCTTTTCTTCTCCTTGTTTTGTTGCCAAGACAATTAGTTTCTTGTTTCTTCTAGGGTATAGCTTGCCTCCTTATGTTGGGTTTTACCATTTATTATCCTTTGTAGTGCTGGATTTGTAGAAAGTTATTGTGTAAAATTGGTTTTGTCATCGAATATCTTGGTTTCTCCATCTATGTTAATTGAGAGTTTTGCAGGATACAGTAACCTGGAGTGGCATTTGTGTTCTCTTAGGGTCTGTATGACATCTGTCCAGGATCTTCTGGCTTTCATAGTTTCTGGCAAAAAGTCTGGTGTGATTCTGGTAGGTCTGCCTTTGTATGTTACTTGACCGTTTTCCCTTACTGCTTTTAATATTCTTTCTTTATTTTGTGCGTTTGGTGTTTTGACTGTTATGTGACGAGAGGTGTTTCTTTTCTGGTCGAATCTATTTGGAGTTCTGTAGGCTTCTTGTATGCCTATGGGTATCTCTTTTTTTAGGTTAGGGACGTTTTCTTCTATGATTTTGTTGAAGATATTTACTGGTCCTTTTAGCTGGGAGTCTTCACTCTTTTCTATACCTATTATCCTTAGGTTTGATCTTCTCATTGAGTCCTGGATTTCCTGTATGTTTTGGACCAGTAGTTTTTTTCCGCTTTACATTATCTTTGACAGTTGAGTCAATGATTTCTATGGAATCTTCTGCTCCTGAGATTCTCTCTTCCATCTCTTGTATTCTGTTGGTGAAGCTTATATCTATAGCTCCTTGTCTCTTCTTTTGGTTTTCTATATCCAGGGTTGTTTCCATGTGTTCTTTCCTGATTGCTTCTATTTCCATTTTTAATTCCTTCAACTGTTTGATTGTGTTTTCCTGGAATTCTTTCAGGGATTTTTGTGACTCCTCTCTATGGGCCTCTACTTGTTTATTTATGATTTCCTGGAATTCTTTCAGGGATTTTTGCGATTCCTGTCTGTAGGCTTCAACTTGTTCTCTAAGGGAGTTCTTCACGTCTTTCTTGAAATCCTCCAGCATCATGATCAAATATGATTTTGAAACTAGATCTTGCTTTTCTGGTGTGTTTGATATTCTGTGATTGCTTTGGTGGGAGAATTGGGCTCCGATGATGCCATGTAGTCTTGGTTTTTGTTGCTTGGGTTCCTGCGCTTGTCTCTCGCCATCAGATTATCTCTAGTGTTACTTTGTTCTGCTATTTCTGACAGTGGCTAGACTGTCCTATAAGCCTGTGTGTCAGGAGTGCTGTAGTCCTGTTTTCCTGTTTTCTTTCAGCCAGTTATGGGGACATGGGGACAGAGTGTTCTGCTTTTGGGCGTGTAGTTTTTCCTATCTACAGGTCTTCAGCTGTTCTGTGGGCCTGTGTCTGGTGTTCACCAGGCAGGTCACTTGCAGCAGAAATGTTGGTCTTACCTGTGGTCCCGAGGCTCAAGTTTGCTTGTGGGTGCTGCCTACGAGCTTCGTGGCGGCAGCAACCAGGAAGATCTGCGCCGCCCTTTCCGGGAGCCTCTGTGCACCAGGGTTCCAGATGGCGTTTGGTGTTTTCCTCTGGCGTCAGAGATGTGTGCACAGTGCAGTGTCTTCTGGTTTCCCACACGTGTCTGCCTCTCTGAAGGTTTAGCTCTCCTCCCACGGGATTTGGGGTGCAGAGAACTCCATTTCAAAGTTTTTAACCCATAAAAGTTCCTGTCCAAGAGAAAGACAGGGACAAAAAAAAAATGGAGCAGGATTGAAGGAAGCATAATCCGGGGACCACCTCACCTGCGGATCCATCCCTTCTGCAGATCCCAAACCCAACACTGTTGCTGTTGCCAAGAGGTGCTTACTGACAGGAACCTGTTGTGGCCTTTCCCCGGGAGGTTCTGCCAGCACCTGAACAAAGCAGATGTGGATGATGAAAGTCAGCCATCAAACTGAGTTCAAGGACCCTGATGAGGGAGCTGGCAGAAGGACTGGAGGAGCAGAGGGCTATTGCAACCCCTTATAAAGAAGAATGTCAGCTAGCCATACCACCCTGTGCTCCCAAGGACTAGACCACCAACCAAGGAGTGTACATGAGGGATCCATGTCTTCAGATACATTTGTAGCAGAGGATGACCTTGCCTGACACCCTCTGCAACATATTTAATGGGCCAATGAAGGTGAATTTTGGAGCACTGGGGATTAGGTGAGTGGCTGGGTGAATGGGGAAGCACCGTCATAGAGACAAAGGGTAGGGGTTGCATTCTTCTCCCTCCCAAGTGGGACTGAGGCATCTTCATTGGGCCCTTCAGCTTGTTGATCTTTTTTAGTTCTGTGGACTGTATCTTGGGTATCTTGGGTAGTCTGTACTTTTTTTTATTTTTGGCTAATATCTGCCAGTGAGTGAGTACATATCATGTGTGTTCTTTTGAGACTGGGTTACCTCACTCAGGATGATATTTTCTAGTTCCATCCATTTGCCTGCAGAATTCAGGATGTCCTCTTCTTAATGGCTGGCTAGTATTTCATTGTGTAAATGAATCACATTTTCTGTATTCATTCTTCCATTGTGAGACATCTGACTTTTTTCCAGCTTCTGGCCATCACAATTAAGGTTGCTAAGAACATAGTGGCAATCATGTGCACCTATAGCATGGTGGGGCATTTTTTGGGTATATGCCCAAGGGTGGCATAGCTTTGTCTTCAGGTAAATCTATTTCCAATTTTCTGAGGAACCTACAAATTGATTTCCAGAGTGGTTGTATCAGTTTGCAGTCCAAACAGCAATGGAGTGTTCCTCTTTTTTCACATCCTCACCAACATTTGTTGTCACTTCAGGTTTTGATTTAAGCATTCTGATTGGTATAAGCTGGAATCTCAGTGTCATTTTGATTTGCATTTCTCTGCTTACTAAGAACTTTGAACATTTCTTTGGGTGCTTCTCAGCCATTCAAGACATGTGTTTATTTTTGTAATCTATATAGCAATAGGTTTCATTATAGCTTTTTCTAAAGGTCACTGATATAAATTGTGCCTCCTCATATTTTTCCCCTCCTCTATACTAAGAGCCCATTTCCAACACCTTTTTAATACCACTTGATTCATTTTCACCCTTCCCATACTTATAACATTAAATTCTATCTCTTATTTTAAAAAAAAAATCCTCTGTTCTCCATTGCTCTTTTTAGTTTTCTAAATGAATAACATATTATCTAAAATTTAAAGCTAACATCTATGTCTTTTGGACAATTTAAGGTGAACTTGACACAGGCTACAGTTATCTAAGAAAAGGAAACACCAATTGAGAAAATGTCTCAATTGAGAAAATGCTTCTTTAAGATTTGGGATCCATATCAAGGGGAGGCTCCAAGGCCTGACATTATTACTGATGCTATGGTGTGCTTATAGACAGGAGCCTAGCATGTCTCTTCTCTGAGAGGTCCAACAAACCTCTGAGACAGTAGCAGATGCTTACACTCAACCAATGGACTAAAGTCAGGGGCCCCTGTTGTTGAATTAGGGAAAGGCTGGAAGAAGTTGAGGAAAGAAACCCCAAAGGAAGACTACCCTCTCAACCAACACAGACCTGTTTGATCTCTCAGACACTGAGCCACGATCCAGGCAGCATACACTAGCTGGTCTGAGGCCCCTGATACATATACAGCAAATGACTGCCTGATCTGGTCTTTGTCAAAGAAGATGTCCCTAACTCTGGAGAGCCATGAGTCATGAGGCCTCAGATGGTGGGAGGCTTGGTGGGCTGGGCTGGGCTTGAGAGTGGGGTGGGACATCCTCTTCGAGACAGCAGGGAGGATGAATGGGATAAGAAACTGTTGGAGGGCAAACCTGGAGGGGGATAACAACTGGAGTGTAAAAAAAAAGATTAAAAAATAAATATTAAAAAGAAAAGAAAAGGGAAGGAAAGGAAAGGAAAGAAAAGAAAGATTTGACTGTAACTAAGCCTGTTGGTCATTTCCTCAATTAGTGATTAAGGTGCAGCCCATTGTGGCTGGTGACATCCCTGTGCTGGTCGGTCTGGTTTCTATGAGAAAGCAGGCTGAGCATTCCATGTGGAGCAAACCAGTTATCACCACCCCTCCATGGCTTCTACATTAGCTCCTGCCTCCAATTTTTGGCCCTGTCTTTTCTTAGTGATAAAATGTTACCTTGAAGTGTAAGCAGATCATATACCGTTCATTCCAAGTTGTTTTTGGTCATTGTGGCTTTGCACAGCAATAGTAATCCTAACTAGGACAGAACATAGCATAAAGAAAATAGGATGCTTGTCTTTAGGGTCTGGGTAACCACTTTCATGATGCTTGCATCCAAATCCATCTGCTTAATACAAAAAGTTTTATAATTTATCTATTGACAATGCAATAACACACAATTGCATATATTTATCAACTTTTTTTTTTATCTAGTCATCACTGGAGATGCATCTGGATTCCTTCCATTTTCAGCTTTTGTGAATACAGCAACAACAAGCCTAATTGAATAAGTATCTCTGTATAAAATAGTCTTTTGAACCCAAGAATGGTATGGCTAGATCATGTATAAAATATATTTTATTTTTTGAAGAATTTTACTAGTGAGTTTTTAAAAGGATATTTAAATCACTTATTCAATATGTTTATATATTGTCTTGGCATATTTTATGCCAAAATGACACATGTCATAGTCACCTGGAAGGTGGTATCCTCAAATGAAAAATGCCTCCCTAAGATCCAGCCCTAAAGCATTTTCTTAATAGCTGATTGACGGGGGAGGGTCCTAGGATTCTATATGAAAGAAGGCTAAGCAAGCCATGAAAAGCAAGCCAGTAAGCAGGGCCTCTCCACGGTCTCCGTATCAGCTCTGGCTTGCAGCTTCCTGCCTTTTTGTGAGTCCTTGTCCTGAAGTTTTTAATGATGACCAGTGATATGGGAAAGTAAATCAAATAAACTGGACCTTTGTCTCTTAATCTTGCTGACACATGAAAGTCAGAGGATAATTTTTGAGACTCAGTTCTTTCTGTAATCATGTGGGTACCATGGTTTGTACTTAGGTTGTTAGAGCTTGTGGCAAAGTGCCCTTGTACAGAGTCTCACAAATTATTTATTTATTTATTTATTTATTTATTTATTTATTTATTTATTTATTTTTATGGGTGGTAATGGTTTTTATTGGTTTTTATTTTTTCTTTTTTTATTGGATATTTTATTTATTTGAATTTCAAATGTTATCCCCTTTCCATGTTTCCCCTCCACAAACCCCATATCCCATTGCCTCTTCACCTGATTCTGTGAAGGTGCTCTTGAACCCACCCATTCACCACTCCCACCTCACCACCCAGGCATTCTCCTACACTGAAGCATCAAGCCTTCATAGGACCAAGGGTTTCTCCTCCCATTGATGCCAGACAAGGCCATCCTCTGCTACATATGCAACTGGAGACATGGGTTCCTCCATGCCTACTCATTGGTTGGTGGTTTAGTCCTTGGGAACTCTGAGCATGGCAGGTTTGGTTGGTTGATATTTTTGTTTTTGATGTAGGGTTGCAAATTCCTTCATCTCCTTCAGTACTTTCTCTAACTTCTCCATTGAAGTCCCTCTGCTCAGTCCAGTGATTGGCTGTGAGCATCTCCCTCTGTATTTGTCATGTTCTGGCAGAGCCTCTCAGGAGACAGCTATATCAGGCACTTTCAGAAAGCACTTCCTGGCAGCAGCAATAGTGTCTCAGTTTGGTGTCTGTTTTTAGGATGGATCCCCAGGTGGAGCAGTCTCTGGATGGCCTTTCCTTCACTCCCTACTCCACACATTTCCCCCATATATCCTTTAGACAGGAGCAACTCTGTGTTAAAAATTTGGAGATGAGTGGGTGGTCCCATTCCCCAACTGGGGGACTTGCCTAAACTCTGGATATGGTCTCTGCTGGTTCTCCCCTTTGTTGGGCATTTCAGCGAATTTCATGCCCTTTGGGTTCTGAGAGCCTCTTGCTTTCCTGGCATCTGGAACTTCCTGGTGGCTACCCCAGTTCCCCATTCCCCGTTGCTAAACACCGCTGTTCAAATTCCTGTCCCTCTGTGTGTCATCTCTGTCTCCTCCCATGCTTGATCCGGTCCTCCTTTTCCCCATCACCCTTCTTTCTTCCTCTCAGGGACTTGGTAATCTCACAAAGTAATAACAGCATAGCGAATCTTCACTTGAATCTCCTGATTGCTTCCTGTGTGTTCAAAGTAATCCCATATAATTTATTTAATGTAAACATATTTGTCAAGTTTTGCTTTTGGCAGATATTATGGACATCATATCTCAAAATATTTTGTCTAGGCCTGTGTTTTTAATATTCCACTTATTGACTTCTAGTAGGGTTATTGTTTGTAGTCAATTTTTAATTAATATTTTATAGTTGGTGGTCAACAGGAATTAGGTTTCATTTAACTTGTAAATATATTTGAAAAACCCCTTTCAGAATCATATTGGGCTGCCCGTGTTGATGCTTAATTTGTGAAATATCAGTGAGCTTTACATACATAAATATTTTCTGGGTTTTTTATTCCTTTTTATTTGTTTGTATAACTGGTGTCTGATTATACACCAATCCCATAATATTTTCAACACTATCAGCTTGTAATGTATTGTGTTATCAGGCATAGAGTTGCCAGTAGATTAATTAACTCTATTCAAGACCTCTTTGGCTATTTTCACAACCATGGTCTCCTGTCTGATACAACATCCTCTTCTAGAGTGTCTCAATATTGTGCCTTGATTTTTCTTTTAATTAATGCACCAAATCTAATGAATATTTTCCAAATACTATTGTATGCATGACCTTTCACTGGAGCATGGTCTACTTATTAGGGTGAATACTCTTAAAGAAAACTATGTATATCTCAATAGCTATCAGTTGCCAATACCTCCTCAACTAAAAATGGGAATAAATGTTTGCTTCCCTTTCCCATGCAGAGATTTGGTTTGACTCAAGAGAAAGGTACCATTTCTTATATTCAGTTATTAATTCGCTTTTAACATTGTCCCCACTACCTTGACCACTGTGACCCCTAAGCCTTGGGATACAGCCAAATGACATACCCTTGAGTATTCAGCACTCTAAATTCTCTCATCCTCAACACACAGGCCAGGTGAGGTTCCCTTGCAAATAGAACTTTCTGATAAATGTACAAAGATGCATTAATTTATAGGAATAAAGAAAAGTCATTAGTTCTCTACTTAGTCCTGTGTGAATTTATCAGAATCACGGTATTATGCATGTTCTTTGCTTAATCCTATAAACTATTTGCTATAAATTATTGAAAGTAGATTAAATAGTATACATTAATATTTTGTCCTAATTTTCTCCCAGTATTCTTTGCTTTAACATTTCCTTTAGTAAATGTATGCACAGGCACACACACAAACACACACACACACACACACACGACAAAAGATACAGGAAAAAAGTTTAGGATAAAAAGAGAGCATCTAATAAATTTAAGTCTAGAATTGTGGAAAGCCGTGATAGAATTCGCCATTACAAGATCGCGCCGGCTTCTGCTGTGCCCCACATGGAAAGCCGGGATAGCATTCGCCATTACAAGATGGCGCTGGCTTCCGCTGCGCCAGCCCGACTTCCTTTCAGGAAACTAGCTGTGTGCGCATGTGCAAGAGTGTGTTCACGCCAAGTCTTTGCCCACCCCTGGGGCGTGCCAATGAGATCATGGGTAAGCGACCAATCAGGCGTAGACACATCGTGCTAGGGTTTTATAAGCAGTGCCTTTCTGGGCCCCGGCTCTCTCCTCTTCAAGATGCAATAAACGCTTTGCTGCAGAAGGATCCTGGTGTCCACGCGTCGTTCTTGCTGGCCAGACTTTGGGCGCGCGATATTTGGTGCCCAAACCTGGAACAATCTCCTCACCATCGCTGGCGCTGAGGAGAGCCTCTGCTCGTGGAGAGGATTCAGAACTGCAGGTCGAAAAGTAAGCTCTGAGAGGCATGTTTGGTCTTGATCTCTCTCATCTCTCTCCCCCATTAGAAGATGCAGTGGAAGCTTTTGTTATTGTTTTGGTAACGCTCATTCTTTTTCTTTTTTTTTTTTTTTTTTTGGTTTTTTTTTTTGCGGCTGCCATTAGGCACAGTCAGAAGTCGTGCCTAGAAGATGAGAAATGCCGCCCAACAGTAATAGCAGGACAGGGGACATTAGAGGAATTACAGGACAGCATGTCAGAAACAGAGCGAAGTCAAAGATTAGAAGCTTTAAGAAGGAAAGGTGCACCTAAGAAAAGAGGCCCTTCCAAGGACCTTGGATCTGAGGAAGCGAGAGATAAGGGAAAGGACACCCTGGGAGAGAAAAAAGGAGGAGATAAAAGGAACACAGTATTTTGGTAGAAAAATTTTGTCTTTGTGCTTGTAAAAGGTGTGATTAGGCTCTGGAAACTTCACAGAGTCATACTGATCAGATTTGATAGAGGTAGACGGCCTGAAAAATTTATTCAGGAGAATCAAACAAAAAGATATCTCAATTCTATCTAGGGAAACAGGTCTAAATTGAGATAATATTTTTATGGAATTCTTACTCTAGAAACCAGGCTTCTAAAAGAATTTAGGACAATGTCTCTTTGTTGAGGTATTGGAGACCGCACCATCGTGCATTGATATGTAGGAATTGGCAATCAAACGTTGTAGCATGAAGGATAGACTCAGTGTTTTGGAGACTATATTTTGGAGACTAGCTTGTTAGAGGTTGAGTTTTGCTTTCCAAAGTTGTGGTTTGCCCTGAAGTTATCTGTATTTTGATGCTAATTCCACTGCCCCAAGAACAGCTGCCTAGTCACATACTCAGAACTCAGGTGACTTTCCAAAGTTGTGGCTGTGCTCTGGTGTTACAAGGAGAACTTAAAGATTGTGATTAAAGATTGCCAGTGTTACATTGACTAACTCAAACTTATTTGTAATTAAGAAAAAATCAAACAGGTAGAGATTGTTACAGGATTTACGAAGGATTGATGAGGTTTTGGAACTTGTGAGCGCATTACAGCCAGCTTGCTTACTTCAACCGCCATTTCAAGATAGATTTTAGAGGATTGATTTTATGCAATTTGTTTACGTCATAGCGATTGTGAGTTTTCATTTTGTGAGCTTGCTTATAATTTTAGAGAGCCCATGAAATGATATCATTAAAAATTTTTACAAAAAAAAATTGGCTAATAGCCTTATATTATGTAATTTTGACACTTATTCAATGTAAGAAGTTAAAACTTTAAATCTTTCAGTGTATATGGGAATTTTTACTACAAACCTTTGCTCTCAAAATGAGTTTTAATATTTGGGGAGTAGCTGTTACACTACTCCAGAAAAGAATATTTGAAACTAATTTTAAGCTTCTAAGGATATGTTAATTGCCAAAGTACCTCACCTTACCAGAGGACTTAACTTTGTTATCCTCATTGGAGATAAAGCTTCAATTGTGTTAATACAGAATTGTAGGCTAGAGTCATGGAAGTATTTTAAAAAGAAACCTGGTGAAACATACCTTATTCCAAACATCAATCAAATTGGTTATTACAAAATACTGATATTTGGCCTATCACTTATACAAATTTTTCAGGCAAAGTTGATAAATTTACTCTTTGCATGCTTTTGTATTTACTGTAAATTTGTGAATGCAACCCATAGAAAATGCGCTTAGTGAATTTATAGGTGGTTCATCTAATGAAAAGGCTACATGTATGATTGGATCACTTGTTTATTCTCTTGAGTTTCCCCTGCTTCAACACAGACTATTAAATTATGTGCTGTAGCCACCGTTTTTAAAATGTTAAAAAATCAAGCTTTCAATTCATACCCTGATAGCCAATGTGTAGCTTGTGGTTTACAATTGATTTCAATTACTTAATGCTTTATTAGAGGCAGGTTTTCTACATAAAATCAGTGAGTGATGATTTCATTGTGAATGTCTGACAACTCACTGTCCTTTCAGTGCTCTGGCTCAGACAACTAAACAAAACCATAGACCCAGCTCTTTGAAAATGGTAATGGAGTTGATAACAGACCCTCACGAAAAGAGGAAGACTCCATTTGCGTACTTTCAACGCCCAGCCTCACCCTGCCAGCTCAGGGATTTCTAGTAAGACTGAAATTGGACAATATTTACAAGATTTGCCATTTCTAATTAATGCTTATGTTTAGGTAAATAAAGTTTGTGAGGTGCTAGAGAGATGGCTTAGTGGTTAAGAGCACTGTTCCTTTATAGGCCATGTAAGAACTCAAACTGGATTGCCTGGACCCCTTAGCAAGGGAGGACAATGATACCAGGCAGATTATAGGCCTTATATAGAAGCAATTAGTCAAAAAATCTCATTCTTTATGTCACCAAAACAATAATGCTAGAAAGAATAATTTGGTATACAAGTCAATTTATAAATACAAGTGCTCAGTGTCCTCAATTTAATCCTCGAGGACTTATCTTAATAAATAACATTTTAACAAAATTTCAATAAATAAAAAGGGGGAGTTATTCCTGTATGCTAAATAATACTCTTTTTATTTCAATTTTAAAATTTGGATGCCAAGGTTTATGGCACCCTACAACTAGGCGTACTTCTGCCTAGGTGAAATAGAAAGATCCATATATTGGTATGATCCTGTCCAGGTATTTTTATGGGGAAGAGGGAATGTTTGTGTTTTTTCTACAGGATGCTATAAGAGTATGCCAGCTGCCAGAAGTGGTTGGTGAGACTTGCTGATCCTGATTGCATGAAGATTCAGTTCTCATGGTTTGGGTCCCTGGAGTCATTACTGTGTCCTTGGAGGAAGATGGAGGATTCCCCCTCATCTTTTGTCATCACAGAAATTCTGGCGTTGCTGCAGTCATTTTGTCCCGTCCCACCGCGGCCTGTACTCCAACCCTCTGTGCACTGCTACTTGCTGGAGAAGATTGGACTCTAGCTGTTACCCCTGCCCCCCTCATTCCCCTGGTGACTCTTGCTGCCTTAACTGGTGTTGTCATTTTGCAGTCTGTAGCTTCACAGGAATGCCATCTGCGTGAAGCTGCTATGGACTGGGGAACTCTGCCCTGGTTGTGCAGATCTCAGAAATGGTTCCATTGCCTGCTGGTTGTTCCAGAGAAGAATGACCGATCCTAAACTGTCCTGGGAAAGACCTTGTTACTTTTGCTGCTATTGTAGCAGCCATTACTGCTGCAGCCATTGTGTCTGCAGTGTCTAGAGTTACCCTCCCCCAATCTATTGTTAGGCAAGCACAGTGGATGAATTTTCTGGAGTAGTTGCTAACAATTGGAAATTCTAAATTTTATTGTAGGAGCGGCTTGACTACCGCCCTTGGTGGTAGCAGCTGAGGAGAACCAGATGAGGTGCCCATTATTTACTGGGAATGGCTCTGTTTGGTGCAGCCCTATGCTGTGGATTAGTGTTCATGCTATGGCTGGTTTGCAAACTCAGATCTCAACAGAAATGTGACGAGGTCATTATCACTCAAGCACTTGTGGCCATTGAACAAGGGGCCTCCCCTGGAATTTGGTTATCTATGCTCAAGAATTAGTCAACATCTGAGTTCTCTGCTCTTGCACCCCATGAATTTGTGGATCCATTGCACTGGGATGAGAGAGACTCAATGATTCTTTGATCAGCCCTTCTACATCGCTGAGGTTTCCTCATTGCATGTGATAGGGTTATCATGATTTCCCCACTAACTCATTTTCTGGCTGGCCTCTTTTGTAGAGTTCGCCCTAGGTCGTTTAGTAGTTACTGTCACACAGCACTGCGGTATCCAGAGACGGGCAACTTTCCTCATGCACAGGCCAATCTAAGACATGGGGCCTGGTGGCAATAGGGTTACCCTACGATGGATAAGCCTGTGATGTTAGAGGAACGACCTAAGACAGGAGCCACAGCAGATGGACGTAATTGCAGAGGCCTAGACCAGCCTCATTTTAGTAAAACAAAAAGGGGGAGATGTGGAAAGCTGTGATAGCATTCGCCATTACAAGATGGCGCTGGCTTCCGCTGCGCCAGCCCTTCTTCCTTTCAGGAAACTAGCTGTGTGCGCATGTGCAAGAGTGTGTTCACGCCAAGTCTTTGCCCACCCCGGGGCGTGCCAATGAGATCATGGGTAAGCGACCAATCAGGCGTGGACACGCCGTGGTAGGGTTTTATAAGCAGCGCCTTTCTGGGCCCCGGCTCTCTCCTCTTCAAGATGCAATAAACGCTTTGCTGCAGAAGGATCCTGGTGTCTGGGCGTCGTTCTTGCTGGCGACACGTTGGGCGCGCGACATAGAATGAGAGAAGCAAACTAACATGTTTCTTCAGGGTTTCCTGGAAGACATTCTATTCAGTTAACCAGCCAGTTCCACAAAGAGGTGTGGCTTCTTCTGTATTCTTTGAGAGTCATGACATTATTAATAATGCAAGGGCAGCCATTCATCACAGGCTCACCCAAGCATAGATTAAGGAAAAACACTTACATCTTCACTTAGTTTGAATCTTTCAAATGCAATATCATGAGTTTCTGTTTGTTAAATAGGAGCTAAACTCAAAGGGATTATTCAAACTACTTTTGAAGTAGGTGGAAATAACATGGTTTTATCAACCTTGAAATTATTACTTGCTATGTTCTGGCGAATAGCAAATTAAAAACAAGGAACAGAAAGAGTTTTAGTCTCTTGAGTATGTCTTCTCTGTTTCCATCTGATTTTAAAAGTGTTCTGTATAACCACAGTTATTCATTGTGTTTATTGCCAAATAAACCTGAGCACACATCCTTGAACAGTTATATTCCTTAGGCTTTTACTTGAAAATAATGAAATTTAAAGTCTGTGTCTTCAATGTATTCCAATAATGTGTGCCTCTCTTCATGGGGATCTGGAGGAATGTATAGAAAATAAATTTCTTTTATCAAGGTACCAGCAAAATGGAATAAGTTATAATAATAAGAATACTTGTAGGCAGTATCATGTTCCTTCTTGGCAGAGACTTACTTCTTTAAGGTTTTGCTTTTTCTTTGCAAAGATGGGAGGTGAGAGAAGGTTCAAAAAATTCTTTAAAATACCTATATATACATGGGCCTGAAATACTCTTAATGTGGGTTCAGGGAGGATATCATTAAATCTTAAGAGTGCATTAATAGTAAACATTACAATGAATATATATATAGGTATATGTATGAAAGACCCCCTCCAGAAAAGGGATTATACAAACCCAGCCCTAGGCCCTTAAACATAGAAATGGCAGATGAGTTTTAATACACAGGCCTGGAACTAAAATAAGCCTTATGAGAAAGTTCAAGAAGTTCATATGAGTCCCAGGCTTTGCGGGACAAGTTGACCCAACATTTAGACAAAATAGCCCAGAAAAGAAAACAAAGTGCAGAAACTAGACTAAAATATGGGCATTGCTCCATGGGCCACCTGGCAGGGAAAAAGAAACAGTCCCTGACCCCCCGGGAGACCCAACCACCATGTACTTTTTGCTAACTCACTGTTTTGATTATAGCCAAAATAGGTAATGTACACGTATGTCTCATTTACTCCACCAATCACATCCCTGTAACCATGCATCTGCTTCTGTAAGCCTGCTTCTGCTCCCCAAAACACTATAAAAAGCCCGTCCCTGGTTCTGGTAGGCGCGCCAGTCTTCCGAATTGACTGGGACGCCCACAGATACCTGTGCTTCCTGATCAATAAAAATCCTCTTGCAGATTGCAGCCTGTGGACTCGGACTGGTCATTGGGGCTTGAGGATCTCCCTCCTGAGGGAAGATTCTCTCTGAGAGTCTAGCATATATATATATATATATATATATATATATATATATATATGAGTATATATACATTTTTATAAATTAGAATGTATGATAAGCATATATAGTTCTAGAATATTATCAAATATTATTATTTCCAATAAGTAATACTTATTAGTCACATATTGATTAAATAAATTATATTTTATAGTCTTTTGCTTTCAGTCTCATTAACTTTGTTATAAAAAGAACTAACATCATAAAATAAAGGTCTCAGCTATTATAAATTAGTATTAAGTGTGATATAAGACTAAAGTTGAGGTTTGCCTGAAATTATGTATCCACATTCTACATGTACTTTGCCTTCTTTCATTATCCGAAAGCATAAAGTACTCAAAATATATTTGTTTAAATTCACTGTGCCTATTTTTGAGGATGAACTATAACATTATTTATGGAAACGTTTGGGCATGTACTTTCTTTTAAACAAAATGTCCTAATCTAAATAGAATTATATTCCTGAGTAAGGGGTGTTAATGACTAATGTGAAAGATTGTTGTCATCTGTTCACAACACACTAACATTTCCTCATCTATTCTAGTTGACCTTGCTAGATGTCACTGAAGATTTGAAGGAAAACATATTAATCGTCTTTTTATTTTTTATTTTTGCAAGTGTTTATAGGTAGTAGCACTAATAGTCTCTATGCTTCATTAAGTATTATATTTAATTTGCTGTACAAATTTATATGATGTGAGTCATTAGCTGTCTTCTGAGCCTTTTATAATTGGAAGTTCAAATCATCAATAATATGCTAATATGACTGATTCTCACAAAGCCAGGATCATAATTCAGATTTCAATATCAGGGAAAAATGATTATTTTTAATGGCTTAATAATTAACTTTAGTAACAATTAGCATTTTTGTTGGCTTTGGTGCTGTGTGCCATTGCCCCTTGAAGCCTCCTCTACACTCTGCTTAGATATCAATAGTCCAGAATCTTTACTCATCACTAAAAAGTGCAATTTTCAAGGATATGAAGTCTTTATGTTCATTTTCCTTGTAAGCGCTCATCAAAAGCAGATATTTGCTTTATGAATTCTAGTCAGTTTCTGCTTCTAGCACATATATTTCCAGTGAAATAGGATTATATACTCTAGAAAACAATTTGCTAATATGTTATGGTGTTACACTTACTAAACTCATCTGTGTTTGTTAATTCAACTTTTCATGTTTTGAGGAATTGTACACTGATGGTCATATTTTAAAAGCTCACTTCTGTAGTCAAAATGTCCAGATAAGAATTGATTAGGCCCCTTGAGTACAACAAAACTTAACCCATGTTTGCATTGAAGTTCTTTGCAAAGTACATATGTGTTGGTAGCCACCCATATCTCCCCCTCTCAAATAATATAAAGAACAAGTTCGATCAACCATTGGGCTCTTGTAGGACCCTCAGGGTTCGAGACCTTGAATGGATGTGACAAGGGCAAGGTACCTTCCTGTGTGCAATGGGACTAACTGTGCAGGGTGCAAAGGCTACCTTTAGGTGTAGGACACCCAATCCTGGTACAATGTCTCAAAGAACTCAGGGTGCATGGGCTGTCTGAACACAATCCCATTGTCAATCCTTAAGCATGTTTAACCAAACCGAGGGAGATGAGCCCACATCAAGTGCTGTAATGGCCTGTGCAATGACCACTTTGTCACGTTGCTCTTGGGCACGTAGCTTACACACCAACCACAGCATAAACACTAACCCTCCGTACAAAAGCATGCCAACCCCAACTACTCCCGCCCACTCCTTGAAGTGGTTTATGGCAGATGTGATCCAGGAAGATAGTCCCTCTGCGAAAGAAGCATCAACTCTTGTGGAATTCACAGTTACAATGGCCACACGCAGCTGCTCCATCAAATTGTCAAATTCACTAGTCCAATTTCTTTGGCTGTCGAGACGGCATAGGGCCCTCCTGTCTGGCCGGCCACCAGCCAGAAATCCAGGTGGCATTCAGCTTTTACAGGGCCCAGATGAATCCCGTGGCAAATTAAACCACGCTGCAGTCTGATTCTTATCTAACGGCAAAAGGGGCAAACAACTTTGGAAAGCAAAACTCAACCTCCAACAAACAATCTAGTCTCCAAAATACAGTCTCCAAGACACCGAATCTATACTAGGTTCGACTGTCAATTCTTACATATGAACACATGATGGTGTGGTCTCCCATACCTCAACAAAGAGACATTGCCCTTAAAATCTTTTAGAAGCCTGGTTTCTAGGATAAGATTTCCATAAAAATATCATCCCACTTTAGACCTGTTTCCCTAGATTGGCTCATGCCACATGTTGTCTAGAATGACTCCTTCCAAATTTACCAGTTTTATGTCAACTGTCTGTTACCAATGTTACATTTTTTTTAACCATATCCAATAACTTAAAAGCCAATAGTCCATAACCAAGGCATGTAGAGAATATTCATACATTTAAAACCAATCAGAAACAAAATTGAAGTGGCTACACATATCTTCAATATTTAGACCAAACACCGTTATGACTTTTCTAGCTGTGATTTTAAGAGAAGCACCTTGTCACCTGCAAAGTCTAATAATCATCTCATGCAGACGCTCATCCCCCGGGCAGCTTCTCCAGCTGACCCAGGCTCCTACTACAGGTGCAAGTATCCAAGAGCTGATTGATTGAACTGCTTTTTATTCATTTGTTCCTTTTTTTTTTAAAAAAAAGTTAAAATCAAATCAGGTGGAAACGACCAGCAGATAAAGGTTTTTTTTGTTTGTTTTTTTTTTTTTTTTTTTTTTTTTTTTTTTTTTTTTTTGTTTTTTTTTTTTTTTTTTTTTTTTTCCATTTTCTCTTTTGAACATGAAACATAAAACATTTAAGCAACAAGAAACAAAACCACAGACATAAACTGACATACATGGACAGCTTGGTGCAAGGACAACCAATAGACAGAGGAAAAACTAGATGGTGTCCCACCAAAGGACCCAGATTCCAATAGGAGTCAGCAGAGGTAGGATTTCCCTTTCCCACCACTTCCACAGTGACCATCCACTCGAGTGGAGTTGATATGGACGATGGATTGTCTCAATTCCTGGACTAGTCCATCAATGTGTTGAAACCAAATTCCTGTAAGATACTGAGATATATTACGGCATATCTGAGCAGCACGACTGACATTCACAAATGGTATGGAAGTGAAACACAGTCCTGAATATTTCCACTCACAACCCAATTACATTAACTCCATCAAGCTGTGCATGGGCGTTGAGATGTCCTTGGGGGTAGGGGGTAGGATAAATGAAACGAATGCTGTAGCAGGATGTGTCCTGACTGGTCCCTGCTGAAAGTCCTTGAGACCAGGAATCCAAGTAGGCACACTCTGTACAATTCTCAAGACAAAAGTTTAGAATCGAGATATCTTTTTGTTTAATTCTCCTGAATAAATTTTTCAGGCGGTCTACCTCTATCAAATCTGATCAGTATGACTCTGTGAGGTTTCCAGAGCATAATCACATACCTAGCAATAGCCTCAACTTGAGCCACAACAAAAGCTGCACTGACCCCATTTTTTATCTCTGCCTTCTCTCTGTTCCTTCTATCTCCTTTTTCTTTTCTTTGTTTCTTTCAAGACCTTTTCTCCCTCTGACATACTTTCTTGTTGTTCTGCAAGGACCCTCTGACCTGTCCTAATGGCTCTAACGGCTTCCTCACATCGTTTATCCTCTAAGCAGGCAGGGACCATTCGCCAAAGAGGTTTTGTCCGGGCTTAAGCTTGCCGTCTGTGGCTTCTCTATCCCACACAAAGAAAAAAAGAAATAAAATTACCAGCCTTGCCCACAAAGGATCCATAACTTTTGGTTTCTTCACAGTGGCTCTCCACCTAGGCCCATATCTTTCTTCCTCATATCTGGCTGCCCCTTCCTCTAATTCCTCCTCCTCTGACTCTGACAACTCTTGCTCAGAGTCACTGCCAGCCAGTTCTAAGGCTTCTAATTCTTTTAATGGATACAAAGTATCCTCTCCGGATGACTTGTACTTCGTCCTCCGGGGCACACCTATTTTTTCCTCCAGCGGCTTTCTTCCGCCTTTTGTATCTCTTTCACTTTTGTTTTACAACCTTTTCCTTTTTGCACTCTCCTAATTTCTCACTCTGCTCCGTTTCTGACATGCTCTCTTAAATCCAAAAAGGGGCATGCCTCTCGAAGCCTAATTTCTGACTCCACTCTGCTTCTGACATGCTCTCTTCCATAAAGGGCATGCTTCTCAAGCTTACCTTTAATTTACCTTCTCGTAGTTCTGAATACTCTTCAGCACACTGAAGGGTCCCTCGCACCAGCGATGTTGGTTTCGGGTTTTGCACCACTTATCCTTGGCCCAAAGTCTAAACCAGCAAGAACGGCGCGTGCGGCAACAAGGATTCTTCTCTGAACAAGCCTTTACTGTACAGCTCTCTTGAACAGGGACAGGGGACCCCGAGGGAGGAAAAGGCACTGCTTATATATGCTTAGGAGACACGTGTCGCTACCCGATTGGTGCAAGCCCCAATGCCCAATTTGCATGCCCTGAGAGCGGGCTGTGACTTGCTTGGCTTATGCACACTGCGTCCTTCAGGGTGGACAACAGCTGTGCCCTGTACTAACAGACAACAGCTGTGCCCTGTACTAACAGACAACAGCTGGTATGGGTGGCTACCAACACATATGGCTTCATCCATAAGATGATTTCCTGTTGACTTAGCAACAATGCTTAAGATAAATGTCTAGAGAGAATGGCTAAGCTAAAATAATGCTAGTAGGAGTCAAGATTGTCCTGCCTCTGAGATATCATAGAAGTCACTTAGGCTATTGTAAAGAATAAGTGACATCCCTCATAAGAATAGGTTTTATGTGCTAAAAGTAATGCTCAATGTTTCAAGGGGCATTAGTAAAATCTGAGAGATGTGCCAGAACCTGTCTCCTAAGGCAGTAAAGTATCACCAGGCTGTGAAACATTATCATTCTTGGCATTCCATGAGGAGCAGCTAAGCCCCTCATACCAAGGAAGAAGGAAGTTTAACTTCCTGGCTTCTTAACTTAATTGAACTTAACTTCCTTGGCTTCCCCAGTACTTATCTATATGCACATGGCAGTTTTGCCCTCTATGAAACGGCTTTACTGTTATGCTAATGTCAATTGCTAGAAACTAAACTTATAAGATTTAGGCTTCCTGGAAACAGGATTAGATAGTTATCAGTTAATGACCTTACAGTAAATTCAGGGTATTACATCTCCTTGAAGTTTTACCTGAAGCTCATTCCTCTATCAGTTATCAAAGTTCAGAAATTTCCAATCCCTAGTTTTATTCACAGTAGAATTAGATAGCCTTAGTATTATTCAAGCCAGATAATCATCTAACTAGTTACCCAGTAATTAAGACTAATGCATATTTAGAACACTTCTAAAAAATAAGTGTGTTGTTAAATTCAAGGCTCTAAGTTCATGCTGTAAATGTGAATTCTAGGATAAAATAATTAAGCACAAAGACAGAATTAAAAGTAGTTTACTTAAATATGTGTTACATTATAAAAAGTTTTATCATGTCATCCCAGATAATTTAGCTGGAAAGACATGAAAAGAGTCAGAGGAATGTATCGAGGCACCTCAGTTCTACTGTAACACTGTCAAAAATGTTTGACTGGCTTATTTTATTTCTTGATATTAAAAATCAAGTTTCCTTAAGATTGATGGGAAAGTCAGGACTGATATAACCTACTTTACTGGGTTTATGGCTGTCCTCAGCATTGACAAGACTGGAGAGAACTTCTATCTGATCTCTGACACCAAGAGTTGCTTTGTTGTTCATCAAATTACACCTGAGGAGGCCAAGTACATGTTGTGCAAAGTGAGAAAGGTCTTTGTGGACACAAGAGGAATCCCACATTGGGTGACCCATGATGACTATCCGATTCTATATCCTGGTCCCCTCATCAAGGTGAATGACACCATTCAGATTGATTTGCAAACAGGCAAAATAACTGACTTTATTAAGTTTGACATTGGGAACCTGCGTATGGTGACTGGTGGTCCTAACTTGGTGAGAATTGGTGTAATCACCAATAGAAACATCTGGCTCTTTTGATGTGGTTCTTGTGAAAGATGCCAATGGCAACAGTTTTGCAACTCAACATTTTTGTTGTTGGCAAGGACAACAAACCATGGATCTCTCTCCCACGAGGCAAAGGAATCCGCCTCACCATTGCTGAAGGGTGTCACTAACAAAGCTTAGTGGCCAGACAGAGCAGTGGGTGAAATGGTCTCTACGATATATGCTGGAGAAGCATTTGTACTCAAGATATTACAAGCTATTTTAGGAAACATGCTAGATTTAACAGCATAATGAAACTAAAACAAAAATCAAACAAACAAACAAACAAAAAACCCCAGAAAACCAAAAAAAAAAAAAATTGTTTTCAACCAAATCAGAGTTTTCTTCAACCTGGCATAAGTGGTAATTAAACATCCTACAAGACATTATAATAATAAAAAAGTTAATCGGAGACTCTGGAGAAGACAAAAGAAATTAAGAAATCTGATTAAAATCCGTACCTATTTGCCAATTGTACTCATTATCTGTAATTTTTTTTTTGATTTTTAAAGTGTTACACATTTTAAATATCATGTAGTTTAACTTACAATATTTTCTAAAAAGTGACATATAGAGACCAATTTTACACAGAAAATATCTACCTCCAAATCTCATTCCTCCTGATTTCATTAGAAATGTAAGACCCCAGTCTTTTTTTATCTTTATTAACTTGAGTATTTCTTATTTACATTTCGATTGTTATTCCCTTTCCCGGTTTCCGGGCCACATCCCCCTAACTCCTCTCCTCCTTTCTATATGGTTTCCCCGATCCTCCCCATTACCACCCTCCCCCCCAAACAATCACGTTCACTGGGGTTCAGTCTTGGCAGGAGCAAGGGCTTCCCCTTCCACTGTTTCTCTTACTAGGCTATTCATTGCTACTTATGTGATTGGAGCCCAGGCTCAGTCCATGTATAGTCTTTGGGTAGTGGCTTAGTCCCTGGAAGCTCTGGTTGGTTGGCATTGTTGTTCATATGAGGTCTCAAGCCCCTTTAATCTCTTCCAGACCTTTCTCTGATTCCTTCAACCGGCGTCCCGATCTCAGTTCAGTGGATTGCTGCTGGCATTCGCCTATCTATTTGCTGTATTCTGGGTGTGTCTCTAAGGAGAGATCTACATCCAGTTCCTGTCAGCCTGCACTTCTTTCCTTCATCCATCTTAACTAATTGGGTATGTGTATGGGCAACATGTGGGGCAGGCTCTGAATGGGTGTTCCTTCTGCCTCTGTTCTAAACTTTGGCTCCTTGTTCCTGCCAAGGGTATTCTTGTTCTCTTTTAAAGAAGGAGAAGCATTTTGCATTTTTGGTCATCCCTTCTTGAGTTTCATGTGTTTTGTGCATCTTAGGGTAATTCAAGCATTTGAGCTTAATAATAGCCACTAATAGTGAGTGCATACTATGTGTGTTTTTCTGTGATTGGGTTACCTCCTCAGGATGATATTTTCCAGTTCCATCAATTGCCTATGAATTTCATACAGTCCTTGTTTTGATAGCTGAATAATATTCATTGTAGATGTACCACATTTTCTGTATCCATTCCTCTGTTGAAGAGGGCATCCTGGGTTCTTTTCCAACTTCACTGTATAAGTAAGGCTGCTATGAAATATAGTGGAGCATTTGTCTTTTGTTATATGTTGGGGCATCTTTTGGGAGTATGCCAAAGAGAGGCATATTGTATCCTCAGGTTGTTCCAATGTCAGTTTTAATGTTTAACACTACTTTAGCATGTAGACATGTTTTTTTTTCTTGGAACACAATTCAAGATTCTTAAGTCTTACCCAGAAAGTCTTTTAATGTCTCTATGTGCCTTTATTTATTTATATGCTGTCTTTTAGAAAAGAATTATTTAATTTCCCAGCCTGGGAATTGAAATGATAGCTCTCTGTCACCCCTGTGGGTGACTTGATCTTCACAGCAGATAGTGAAGCTTACATGTGCTCTGATTGTTAGAGTAGGTCTGTGCTGCTGTCTGAGAAAAGAAACTTCTTCATACCAATTTCATTTAGCTCCTCATAGTTGATTCTTTGAGAACAATATAGTTTGTTAACTTGTTGAAAAATTACTATGAAGGCAGAATTGATATAATCAATTCTTTTTTGAATCTTATATTAAGTAGGAAAGATGATAACAGTAAAAAACATAGTTTAATAGTTCAGAGACTTCCTATAATTTTGGACATACAACATTTTCTTATTTTCTATTTTTCCATGAAGTCTGCTATTGTTATTGCCTAAAAAGTCCAGTAGAAATTTCTAGAAATGAGAATACATGGGTTAATTCATATCAAATTAATTCTGTACCTTTGTTCACTTTTGGCTGTCACAAATGTCAGTGTCAATTACAGCAATAGCTTTCTAAGCTTCCTAATTCTTTTAAGTAAGTTTGAGATAAAATATAAGGCCATGTTGATTTTGACTGAACAGAAATATGGTGCTAAATCCACATTTACATTATAATTCTAAAATTGAATGAAATAAAATATAATTAATTGAAATGATTCTAAATGTTTGAGAAAATGATGTGTAATTTAGGTGTGTCCTTATTCATATCTATATAAATCATTCATTTTTACAATTCTATTATGCTTAGAAATATCTAGATTGTTCCTGTATTTAAATATTTTTATCTACTTTTCTCCTACCTCAAAAGACCTGTCTCTTTTTATGTCTCTCTTTTCCCAAGGGTTACAATTCTTTCATTTTATTTTATTTTATTTTCTTGGATATTTATATATTTACATTTCCAAATGTTATCCCTTTTCCTTTTTTCCCTTTCTCTCCTATATACCCCGCCAACTTCCCCTGCTTCTATGAGGATGCCCTATTCCAACGGACCCACTCCACCTCAATACTTGAATTTCACAGTAGGCTCTCAAAACTCTACAACAGAAGTACCCATGCCAGACAATGCCATCCTCTGTTCCATATATACTGAGTCATGGGTCCTCTACTTGTACTCATTGGTTGGTGATTTAGTCTGGGGAGTTCTGGTAGGTCTGGTTGATATTATTGCGGTTTCGAAGGGGGGTAGCAAACCCTTCAGCTTCTTCAGTCTTTCTAACTCCTCCTGCTGTGGTCACCATGCCTGTTGGTTAGCTGCAAGCATCTCAGTCTGTTTTAGTAAAGCTGACGCTGCCAGAACCTCTCAGAGACATCTCTATACTGTTCCTGTCAGTTACTTTTGCATTAAGAAGAAAAGATTGGGTTTGGTGGCTATATGAGATGGAACCACAATACATGCAAAAGATGCCCAAAAGATAAATGACACACATGCTCTACTGTTATTAGTAGTTTATTTATAATAGCCAGAAGCTGGAAAGAAACCTAGACACCTTCAATAGTAAACATACAGAAAATGAGGTATTTATGTTGAGGCCACTAATGAAGTAGTAGTTAACACTTACATGAAATTCTTAGGCAAATGGATGGAACTAGAAAATATTCTCAAGGAGAAACTGTGTCACAAAAACACTATCGCTGACTTAATTGATAAATGATATAGCTCAAACCTAGAATAATTCATGGAAAAATTCATGGTCATATGAAGCTCAAGAAAGTCAATAGGGGTCCCTTCCACATTTAGGGTTACCCTAGGCTCAGGGAGGGAGTCAGATCCCCGTCTCCCCTAATCATCTTCAAGAGACAGGATCTTAGGTGTCCTGCCTTTCTTCTTTGGGCATCTTGGGCCCAAATGTCCTTTTTCTTTGCAATATGCACACTGATCTTTCTCCAACTGATATTCTCTGCATCTCCTCTATCATTCGGTCTTGGTCTTTTATTGCCCAGGTTCTCTGTCTGTCTAGATCCTGCCTCTATCTCTCATTTCATTCTCATCATGGCCAGTATTCTAGCCAAGTTTCTCTCTTGCTTACGCACTCCGCCTATCCTCTCTCTCTCTTCTCCCTTTTCTCTTTTCTCTTTCCTGTTTTCTCTCCTCAGTCTTCAACTTCACTTTCTTAGCAACTTACACTAACTTCAGTGATTTAGCTAACCCTTCAAGTTTCTGCAAAATTTCTCTATGATGTCTTTCCTTACCATAGTCAAATTATGGGGCATTTTCCAGCCTCAGCGACTCCATCATTGAGCTCATGTGACCAGGCTCTTCCTACCGGGCATATATTGAAGTCAAACAGGTAGTAGGGCCTCATACATGTTCGAACATTGTTTCTGGCCCTAGTAGGATTCTGTGATTATTGCAGAATGTAGGTATGTAATACACCAATATGCATTCAAGTGGAGATGGTGAGAAAACAAGAAAAGTAGTTCAGAAAATAGAGGTCCATGAAGAAGGCAAAGGTATTCACAGAAAGACAATCAAATATAATAGGCAAAAATGTGCGTGCATAAACAAAAACAAGCGGACGCCAAGAGATCATCATAAACTGAACTGATTCAGACGGAGCTCTGAGAGCTTACCAGGACAGATGAAGGGGGGAGCAGGATTCCACATCACTCCAGCCTTTCCCAAGGGAAGTAGATCAAAATAATGATTGTCAGCCCTTCTGAGGCCTGCCAACATCAAATGCCGGCCACCTGAGGCAAAAAGTCTGCCAAGGTCCTTATCTCAACCGCTGTTGTGCCTAGCCCTAACTTCAATCCAATGGTCTAGAAAAAGCCAAACCCAGAGGAGTCACATCCAAGTCTTGCATGTCAAAGTCAAGGCAATACAGAACAGCCTGGGCACAAGGACAAAGATCACAGATGCTCATTTCCACCTGTATGCAAGACCACTGGAAAACAGGACAGCTGGAGGACATTTGCTTTCCAGTCCAGAGAACTACTTTGTTCTACTCAGCACCCAGATGGCCAGCGTGGCCCAACCTAGGAGAACTATCGAACCACAAACCCAGACAATCTCCAGGCGCCCCAAATCTCCAGCAGTCCTCTGGGATGTCTCCCAGGGTGAAGCAGCCCAGAGCCCCCTGCACATTTCTCCAACAATACTCACACTGGCCACCACACAAGCTCCATCTCTACTCCAAGATCGTGAGCCACTCTGCAAACTAGAACTGTGAGCAAATACAAACCTGAGTCTGAAGCCAGCAACACAAACACATAGACACAGACAATATTCCACCTCCAAGTGGATTTCCCCAGATGAGAGTGGTCACGATCCTGATGAGCTCTCAGCAGCACCTCAGAGCAAGGAGACCCTCACTCAGCCCTGCATGACACAACCCCTCAAGAACTTGTTGGGAGCGATGCCTGAAGTTTCCATTGTTGATGTTATTATTATGGTTAGAATTAAGTATGACTGTCTATGGAAAAATCCCCAGCCAGCTGCAGAAGACTATTACAAATCTGGTGGTCAAAATTAATACAATAATAATAATATTAATAACAACAACAACAAGGATACAGACACCAATGGATAATCGCAACCTTTCAAGAAAACCAACATCTGCTGGATAATAGATATGATAAACTCAGACCTTTTGACAACCTGTCAAATTCAGCCTACTACCTGACCACACAAATATTGTGTCTTTGGCCTGTGTAAATGTTTTACTTCCCCTCCCTCCAAGCACTCCCAGTGTTAGGTATAAACCACCTGGGGAAAATAAAATTGTTGCCTTGATCAGACCTCAATTTATGTCCTCTTGTGCCGTCCCTCAAGTCCCCATTCTCCCTCCAGGCACCCCAAATATACCTCACTTACAAGAACTCACAAGACACTGATCTTGATGTAATCAACAAGAAGTTTATTGATAGGCATGACAGAAACTAGCATCAATGAGATCACTCCCACACAAGTGGAGAATATTCCAGACTGAATACAAAAAGGGTACAAAAGGAAAACCACACTGAATCACAAGGAAGAACCTCCTGTTTCATGATTGTTCTTAAGATTTTAATCTAACTTATAGTTAATCGTCTCAAGCACATGGTCAACTCACATGGTTAGCGTTAATGAAGTGTTAATAGTTCCTAGAACAAACTATTGAACCAGTTGTGCAATTACTCTTTCAGATCAGATAGTTTCTGGAACAGGCAGTTCCAGGGCCTGCTTTTGGCTCTGTTCTTTGTTCAGGCAATTTTAAACTTTTTCCTCTCACTATGACTTTTTACCAAGTTTGCACTCATCAGTGCTTGTTATTAGAGCCAGTATTATGCCCGTGTACTTTCTGATAGAGGTCATTTGGAATGAATTGAACACATTTTATTAAAAGAAATTGTCATACATATCTTCTTCTGAAGAACGGGAAATGCTGCTGCCATTTTTATATACAGGAGCAGACTGGAGGAGGCAGAGTTTGGAAGAAAACTATCAAAATAATGATGAATTTACTAAAGGAGTCTCAAACTAGCATGTTTATTTTGGAGCAAGTCACATAACCTAGAAAATCTGTGATTTCCATGATTGCAGAATCTTTGAACTCCACTTAGCCCTAGTAGCCGCTTAGATTCCAGGTACGATTCATCCGTTGTTTAAGGACTGGAGAAACATGACCAAAGACTGATGGAAAGATATTGAACAATCAAACTCTTTGATCTGAACTGATAATCTATCCATTCTTGATTTTAGGAACTGAAAGTTTGAAAATATTAAATATATACTCAGGGCATCAAAGAAGTTCAGTCATCTCACACAAAAGCATCAAAAATAAAAATCAACATATTGAACAAAATGGTTAAATTTGATTAAAGCAATCTTACACTTTTTTTGTACCAAAGCTTGAGGCATGATTTCTCTGTGCAGTCCCAGATAGCTTGGAACTTGCTCTGTAGACCAGGGTTGGTCTAAGACTCATTGGAGATCCACTCTGTCTCTCAGGAGAGTCCTGGGATTAAAGATGTACATCATCACTAAATCAATGTTAAAGGTTAATTCATTGTGGACAGTGCCATAATAGAATAACCAGGGTACGGGTAAAAAAGCAAGATCCATTTAAATTGAAAGCATAGCAGATTTTAACAGTATCCTGTAAATTTAAAGTTCAGGTGTTGTTATTATCAAATGTTTAGTTCTGCCATTTTCCCTTTATTTTGCTATTTATTTATTTATTTATTTTTTCATCTTACCACGTGAGTGTATTATTTATACTACTGTTATTCCTACTCCCTGCCTTCTGAGGCAATCCCCAACCTCCCTTCACAGTGGATTAATACGACATCTACCTATGTATTTGCTGTATTTGGTTGTGTCTCAGAGAGGTAAACATCCGTTCCGGCAAGAGTGCACTTTGTTTCATCCATTTCATCTAGTTTGGTATGATAAGCATAACAAGTGGTGGCCCTAATTGGATGTTCCTTCTGCCTTGTTCTAAATTGCTCTCGCCCTCCTAAGGAAACTTTGTTCTCAAAGTATAGCCATTTAGCATTTTGGTCCTTCACTTAAGCCATCTAGGGTAATTTTACATTTGGGCTAATAAGTCTACCAAATGAGTGCAAAATGTGTAAGCTTTTAGTGGATTTGCTACCACCAGGACATATTTTCCAATTCCATCCATTTTGTCTAAGAATTTCATAACGCCATTGTTTTGATAGCTGAGTGAAAATACTGAATGTAGATGTACCACATTTTCTAATCATCTCTTGACGAATTCAGGGTTCTTTCCAGTCTGGCTATTATAAATACGCGCAAGTCATGGATCGTGCTTGTTATATGTTGGGGCATCTTTTGTGTAATGCTCAAGAGAGTATAGCTGTCCTCAGGTAATTCAATGTCCAATTTTCTGAGGAATCTCCAGACTGATTTCCAGAATGGTTGTACTAGTCTTGCAATCCCACCAACAATGGAGGAGTGTTCCTCTTTCTCCATATCCTTGCCAGCATTTGCTGTCACCTGCGTTTTTGATCTTAGCCATTCTCACTGGTGTGAGGTGAAATCTCAGGGTTGGTTTGATTTGCATTTCCCCTGTGACTAAAGATGTTGAACATTTCTTTAGGTGTTTCTGCCGTTATTTATTCTACGAAATTGTCTACCTCTGAACCCCATTTTGATCAGAAGTTATTTGTCTCCCTGCCTTCTCATCTTCTTGAGTTTCTTGCATATTTTTGGACATAAGCCCCATCAGTTCTTAGGATTGGTAAAGATCTTTTCCCAAACTGTTGGTTGTCGATTTGTCCTAACAACAGTGTCTTCGCCTTGCTAGAAGCTTTGCAGTTTTAAGGAGATCTCATTTGTCAATTTTCCCATAAGTTTGGGTATGTTGTACCTTCAATTTCACGTAAATGGTTTCATCTCCATCCTGATTTAACTTTGATATATGGTAATCTGTCTCAGAAATTGTCCATT